>NC_071977.1:9863537-10008162 GCF_026283585.1 Hylaeus volcanicus
CTCTCTCTCTCTCTCTCTCTCTCTCTCTCTCTCTCTCTCTCTCTCTCGTATTCAACGCTGTGTTTGTCTTTTTCTCATAAAAGTACGTAAATGAGGACCGAGCCACAGCACTAAATTACGTCTTAATTTGAACCGGCACGCTCGTTCGCGGTTGAATCCTTGGCTCTTTATGGGTCGCTCGATGGTCCCTTCGAAGGGCCACGCTCGATTGGGTATCGCTACATTGACGCGCTAAGTGTCCGACTCGCGTCGTATTTTATCGCGTATCGGCCTCTTCGGTCACGTTGAAAGCCACCGCGTCCCTCCAAAACACGCCTCCCGAAATCGGTAGAGAACCGTGCATAGAGACTGGCAATTAACATTTGAGGATCTTTTTGCGAACGAAAATTGGAAACTACGAAGGAAGAACAGCTTCGTTACTTCGCTAATAACTCGTTCACCTGATTAGGTTAATAACTGACGTTTCAGTCCTTTCTTTTAACTCTTTAAACCACATGTCAGCGTTACGTGTTTCTGAGTTATCTCGGATCGATGGGTGTTGAATAGTTTAGGTCTTCAGCTATGTTACGTTTTAGATATGCAACACATGGTAGGTTGGCTTGAATAAGTAAAATTGTGAGTTATATTTTGAGAGGATATACTAGTTGGATATGCGAGTAGATGGATATACAGTCAATTCCATAAATATTCTTGTCCTTTATGTCTATTGAAGAAGTTTGTCTAAATTAAATATTAGTTTTGATATTACCAAATGAATTTTTCATTACAAATATGTATATGAATATGTTTATACATGTATACAATTATTAATACAGAGAAAGTGTTCTACTTGTTGATAATTTTCATGCAATATTGGCCACTAGATAACTTCCTCGTAGAGAATGTTTGAGAGTCACCTCTTACAGGTCCAATTTCCACCTGGTGAGTACTTCTAGGACAGGATCCGCTACAATAGTCCGACTGAAGAGTCCTCCAGCGGATCTAGGACGAAACGCCATTTTTGATGCTCGTTAAAATCCCTCATCTTATATTTCGCAGAGACCATTAGAACGAATGAATAAATTAAAATTAAATGAAAAATATTCTGCTGTCATGAAAAAATCCCACAGAAAAAGAATTACGAATTCTATACTTCGAGCTTCCACTATCGATTTGCAACGGAAGGATTTGAGCGACGATTCTCTCGATAAAAATTCTGTAGTTGTGGAACGTTAAAATTTTTAAGCTGAGAACGCGGATGCGTTGGCCACAACCGTGGAAATGGGAATCACGAGCGATAAATTTTAACCGAGGTCAGCTAAAAGATATATAACTGCTCCAAGGAATGCTTTAAGAGACTCTCGCGATATCTGACGAATAAAGGTTTTAAAGGATCCGATCAATTTTTAATCGTTCGCTCGAGAAGACTTTAACGCGAGTTTTCGCAATGATCCACGAGGCTGGAAATCCTTTCGGACACTTGCGTTTCCGCGTTCAGCGCAGGATTTAGCATATTTAAACGTCGAGCTTGCTAACGACAACAGTTCCCGCTGGCTATGGAGTTTGTCGAGCTTGAACATCCAATATTCCAACGGCATAATATTATATTATTTGCTGCGACTCCGTTGCGGAATGAGATTTTACCGACTTTCATGCCGTAACGGCATTACGACGCGTTTCGAGCCGTGCCTCATTCGAGAAAAGTCAATTTCTCGGCGAGTAGATGACGGCATTTGATGCCGGAAATTTTACGTCATTTTATGCGCCGTTCCTGTGTCAGCGAACATTTCAATATCCTTCCTAGTTGTTGGGTGCCCCGTGCTCTCTCCTTCTCTGCCAGACGTGCGTTTCAAAGAAACGCGGTTATCCTCGTTACATTAATTCCGTTCATTTTACGTTCGCATTATTTTGCCGAGGAAATTTTCCCCGTGGTAAATTACACGGTAACGCGACACGAGGCAAAAGACCCTGTTAAATTATTTAATCTAGACGTTGTTGCATGGCGTGACGACGTAGTTAAATCTATAGTGTTTTAAGTGTTTCTCCTTTTCTTCTTCTCTAGTGTGTATTGGAGACAAATGAGTCGACCATTGCACAAAAAGTTGAGAAATGCGATCAAAATAGCTTCTGAAATAAATTATTTACAAAAGTGGAGTTAATCGATTTGTGCAGTGAACGGCTCAAATGTGGAAATACTTCGTTTCTCGATACATCTATTCTGCATCGAAGAATTCCTAGTCAATGTAATTCTAATCTAGGTCAAATAAATAGATCGATCGCGCGGTAACGCGTGTCATCGAAGCATAGCAGCTCATTTCCAACGATAATCCCATTCTCCTCATAAACGCCTTGATCGATGAAACGACTCGGTTTAGAGACCAAAGTGATTTTAATTCCAACTTAAAAGGGACACACTCCAAACGTTACAATCGAATATTGCTTAAGTATACCTGGCCGTGAGGCGAATACCTGTTTCATTTCCTCTCCCCTCGAAATGTATGCAAAGTTATGGTCAAACGCGGAATAAAAGAATCGGAAAGTGCACGGCCGCGTAATTTATCAGGCTCGGCGAGAACCCATTTGAATAATTAATGCAAAACGCCTTCTAAATAACCCCGCGGGGCGATCGTTCGCCGCACCTGCAGACGCTCCGCGGATCCGCTCGTATGGAAATGTTCCTATGAAATGGCCGCGATTCGCTCGATTCCGCTTAAGTACCAGGTTGGAAAAGTTTATTGAATTTGCGGCCGCGTGTTGCGAACCGGTCGGTTCGTGCTCTGTCGAAGAAAAAGGACGGAACAGAAATTCACAGCGTGGACGGGCTCGGTCAGGTGCGCGAACCCCCGAATAGTTTGTAAATAGAATGCCTACCTTTGGAAATTGGATTTATGTCGTTCGGGGGCGAGCCACTGGCGCCGGGGACGTTGCGAGAGATTGATGGCTGCGCGGAAACAGTGCGTTTCGAGGATTGACAAGTGTGAAAGAGAAATTCGAAAGACCTCGCGCGTGATGTTTTTTCCACGATTTTTATTTATTTTTCCGAGCCTTCGCGTATTCTGGCCGAGTGATGCTGATTTTCGAAATACTACTGGACTAACAAATTAATTGTGCTAATTGCGTACAGTTTTTTTATTCTATCCTATCTGTTATTAATTGGCTATGCAAAATGATGCAAAGATTATCAATTGGAGCGTGTACTTGACATGTTGAAAGTCACTTTTCTATCGAATAAAAAGTGTCATTGTCATCATTCTCTTAATATGATATAATATTCTCTTAATACAATACAATAAAGAATTTTTGAAAAATTAGGTACATTGTAGTAATTGAGAATCAAGAATTTGTATATGTACAGTTATATTTTATATCACAAATCATACCAAACAACACATCATTTCTTTATTGTATCCTACCTGAGCAAATTGATGTACCGAAGATGACCATGTCCAAAATTGATTTAAGTGCCTTGAATAAAACACCAGGAAAGACTTCCCTTGATAATTATTTTGCACCAAGCAACCACTCCTACTTGACCATTCACCCTGCATAAATAGCAAATCAGTAACTTTCCCTTCATCCCCTAAAGTATTCATTTCCCCCGCGATAGGTTCGCGTTCATGCATTCTTTACGTCTGAACAGGTAGCCGGCAGTTTGGTAATCCCGTTCGTGAACAATTCTTCGATAATACGAAACGTTGCTTTTTTTATCCACTCTCCCGAACGAGCTCCCGTAATCCGGGAACAGACAGAGCCAGGCAAATTGCTGTGCAATTATGTAACTAATTATCCCTCGTATACCTCGCTCTCCCCACCCCGTAATTTGATTTCGTAATACCCGTATTAAGACGTCTAGTAATTTAATTTTCTTCGACTCAGACTCCACCGCCCCCGCCGTATTCCACTTTTCCCAATTCGCAACAGACGTCGCGGTTTTTCAGATTTCGCTGCGAGATCGCACGCGTTGCCGACGCTGCGTTCCGGATATTGTATTTTCCGATAATGAATAATGTAAATGCAGTTCCAGTTCTTGCAAAGTACAACTTCTTGCAATTGTATTAAAAGACATTATTGACGGGCGGAGAAGTGGGTGGAAGGATAAAAAAAAAAGTGAAGCAGCGTTAAGAGTTCTTCTTTCCTGTTCTTATTTCACGGAGGTCCGCGCGATAATGGGCTTTTACTGCGTGAATAGAAGAGGAAGATGTACTCTTTCACGGCGCGGACGCTGTAGGTGTCAGACGTGAAATTAGTCCGCATTTATATTCTTATTTACATACAATGGAATCAGATAGCGTAATAATTGTACTTTTATTCAGCGTGTTATCGCCGCTCGATCGGCCGTCGCGAGTGGCCCGTCTGTGTTCTCGATTCATTATTAATCTATGACTCTCTAATTGAGCCTGACTCTATTAAATGAGTGTATGTTCTGAGCGGATACTTCGTGTTACGTTTTATTAAGGAGGTTACTTTCAACTGTATTCGCGCAAGATGTCAGGTTACACTTAAAACAAAATATACAGGGAAAGTATTACAAACGGGAACGAGTCGCGAGCATTATCCTTGCAACGAACCCATCCTATTCTTTCCTCCCATTTTTCCAGACTTGAAAGCTCTCCTTTCCAGTGGTTAAAGTTTCAGGCTCATGATTTACGTTTCTTTGATTAAACCAGTTTTATAAAACTCGCAAATGAGCGAAAATCTGACGAGACGAGATTTCTTATTATCTCCCATGAAAAAGGAGACACGGTTCTTTCATTGCTCATGATTTTTGAGCGGTGCTTGCGCGTTTTACGCCCGTAAATAAATTTCCAACTGTCTCTGCGTACGGAAGAAATCTCCGAGCTCTGTGTTGGCCGTCAATCCGACTGAACGTGTATCTCACGTTCGAGGCGACAGGACAGAAAAAGCGTCCCTTGACAAACGAAAACTAACTCCCCCTCTAGATACATATTCTATAGCAACAGATTCGATCAATATATAAAAAATTGTAACTCAGACGTCAAGCTGTCGACGCTCGTAGGATTGACATAAATTGTAGAATATTTGTGCATGTCTGTAGAGAACCCAATTGCGTTAAAATGTAAAGCATATGAATATGTGAAGAGTGAACTTCACTTTGTTTGCTTGCATTTGTTAAACATTATATTATTATTCTGTGGTTTATGTATCTAGTTTCAAAGTCTTCATTATAGTACTCTATGGTACCCTTAATACTAATATTTACAAAACTAAAACCGCAAGTTCAGTACTAGCATATCAATAACTACATCAGAATCATATTTCTGGTTAGTACAGCAATAAATAAAACAATTGTTTAAGAGTATCTAACAATGATAATAACTATTTATTAAATAGTAGAAATTCCGCCCTCCAATTTGCGTTTTGTTAGAATCGAATCGGACGATTCTACGCCGAATTATGACACTTCAAAGTTAATAGGCACTTTAACAGTAATATATAGATTGATCCATTGATTGACCAGTGATCTACATACAACGTCCTTGCAAGGCCGATGCAATTCCAAGAAACAGTAGTATGCATTGTGGTAGTATTTCCTGGAAGGAACATTGCCTCAAATTCCAAGAAATAGTAGTAAACATAGTAGTACTTCCTGAATGGAAAACCCCTCTAAGGTCTTTCGAAGAGATGCAAATTTATCTACCATTCCTTTCGAGTGATTTTGATGAAACTTGATATCTAAGGGTTTTTGCGGTCGCTGATTCCAAATCTGAACTCAAAATTTAAAAATTCAAAATGGCGGATTCAATTTGGCGATATATTAAAGTTTGCATACTATCTCCATATGCTAGCTAAACCCAATCAGTAAAATTCACTTAAAAAATCCTATTTCAATAGAATAGTTTCCAATTACTCTGCAATTTGTTAGTACACAATTAATTCGAAGATCTTTTCATCCCCCTGATTTCGGAGCAGTGCTCGCGCGTTTTGCGGCCATAAATAAATTCCCAAGTCGATTGGACAGATTGCGTATCTCACGTGCGAGGCGACAGGGAATAAAAAACGTTCCCTTTTAAACGAAAGCTAATTCCCCGTTTAAACGGACGCCAGGAAACCGCAAAGAAAACGTGACACGTCTTGGCTCCGGCTGGTGAATCGATCAAACTCCTCCTGGACGAGCCGCCCCTAATTTCTTGCAAGGAATGACACTCGAGCGAAGCATAAACACGTGTTCCGTGTGACGTGTCAACGTCGGCGTCCGTCGGCCACGCAGTTTCACAGATCGTGAACGTAAACTTCTCATACGCTCCATTTCAGCCGTAGACACGCGCACGTTACAGGGACACGACGATGGATTTATAGTGAACCGTTCCGTGTTTTTTCTTTTCAGATGAAACCACTTACGCCCGCTGCGGCAGGATGTAGGCTAAATTTACACGGGAAATATTCCTCGCGTTCCAGCTGTAACTAGAGCGTTCTTCTCGGATATATATGCAACCCGCAGAAAAAAAATGACACGAGTCTTGCATTAAGGGGTTAGATCTGACAGGGACAAAACACAAGGTATCTTTATATTTCTGGTATAAATAAAACGTATGTGATAGTGCTTGCACGGTAAGGAGATTCCTAAAGAACCAGCCCCACTTGTGGTTATGTTTCATTAGGTTGAGCTGTTGATAGCTACGAAGCTATGTAGCTTTTCACCTAAAGTCAACCATTTTTCTAGAAGCAAATAGTTAAAGAAATGTATACATGCAAAAATGGCATCTATTACCAATGCATTTTAAAACACCATCAGATAAAAATGCTCACATTTTCTATACATGTTGACATTTTTTAATGAAAATTCTTATACACCATCTCCAAAATATCTACTTCCAATATATCTAGAAAACACTTTTATTAGAGATCTGGTCCCGTCACCAGAAAATTCCTCAAGTCAGTCTTATTTTCTTCAAGGCAGTGTCACCCTGGAAGACGTATGAGACGCGAAAAAAGGACACGAAACTCGCATTAATTTCATGCTAGCTGCGTCATCCCATCTTGGCCTGCACTTGGAGTCCTCCTTGCTTTGCTACGATTGTAAAAAATCGCGGCGAGATATTTTTATCGTTGAATATATGAGAGTCGTCGCGATGAGACAAAGCGACAGTGTCGTTCGCTTTACACCCTCTCCTCTGGGGCATGCTTCGCACCGTAATCAGTCAACGATAACTTTCGTATAAGCTATTAATCTCTGACGATAGCCGCTCTTGCGTTTTATTGCTCCCGTTTCACCAAGGAAACGGAGCCCTATTTTTCTACGCCGAGATAGCTCGAGGAACGCCAGTTCCACCCTTTAGTTATCGCCTCTGCTTATAAGGTAACTTATCGTCACCTCTTGCAATGGTCCGTATACGAAATAAGGAGGACTACTGCTTCGATGAGCTCCGTGGAATGTATTCGTCAACAATATCCCATGGAATGATCAACAAACATGTGTGCCATGTCGGATCATTTTAAACGAGAAAGGGCAGAGACACCGTAAAAGTCTGTCGATTGGTCTTTGAGTGAAGCAGAGGTATACGCCAGCTATTTGGTGGAAATATAAACTGTCCGTAATGAGATATACATCATATATAGCATGTATGGCATTGTTATGATATAATTTCTGTTACCTGAATTCCAACAGGTGCAAGCGATATCCAAACGATAATATCGAAAATTTCCACGAATACAGCAACAATCTATATCGCATCGATAAATATGATTACTCTTGCAGATGGAAAGCCAGCAATTAGAACGATTTAGATTTGATGCGATTGCAAAGTAAGGCAATCAAAGCGCAGGCATGCGATTTCAATAAAAATCGTGACATCCTTGAAATTTTCAGAACTCTACATGTCAAAAATGTCGAAAGTTTATATACTACATTACCGTTTAACCCAAGCTTTTCATAGCTGAGGAAGGCAACGTTACTCTTGCCCGTAGAGTGACATACTAAATTACCAAGAAAATTACCTCCTAGGACACTCGTTAATTACGCTTCTATTTTCCTTGACAGTCATTAATTATACCCAAACAGCGAGGCACGTCTTTCCTTTCGCAGCCACTTTTGCTCGCTTCTACTTACAAAAATATGAAAACCTTCTTTAAGTACAGCATCTCTTCTTTCTCCGTTTTTCGCGATATTTATTAAACACTCGTTTTATTCATGTTCTCGGTATGTAATCGTCAAATTTAATTTTTTCTCAGATTCGAGATACGAACGCCAATCCTGTGACTAAAGGCTGACAATCGTATTTAATTTACAATTGATTCTATAAACTTCAACAGGGCAAGTCTAATTACATTCCATCCAAGTTCATCGATGGGAAGAATCGAGTAATTCCAATAATAAAATTTTCTCAAAGTGTACGTCTTGTCGCTAATTACTGCGCTCGAAGGTACCAATGAGAAAGAAGTAATGCCTTCCTTTATTAATAAAACGAGTTAAATTACATGAAATGTTCTTGATTAAAATATTGAAATATTTAAACGTTAATATACGAATCTAACTCTGTCTCGTTCGTCGTTGTACAGCACGGAGTCGATTACTCGTAGCCTGTTCGCTAGAATTTCTTGACAATGAAATTATACGTTCCAGTCTCGCGGAAGCAGTAATGTTCGTTATCAGCGTAGAGGGAAGTTTGGGGCAATGATATAATAGAGGTTTACTAACAAAGGTATGTGGTGTGAATAGTAATTGTAGCAACAAAGCCTTTGATGTCTTACTGATGCAGAGTTTTAAAGGCCGACTAAAGTGAGCGCATACCAGTCGACCGCAATAGTACAGGGGAAACAAACGTGGAGCTTTCTGTAGTCTGCTTTGTAGCGGCAGCACGCGAATGCGTGCTACGTTTGGCATTAGCTACTCGTTATGACTAATGTGAGAATGTTTCTCTAAGCGAATACCAATTACGGACGCGCGTGTGTGTAATAATTTGGAACCCAATGGTCGAAACTTCACTAGACAATGCGACCTCTCGTTACACTTACAATCCTTAAACACTTGCTTCGACACAAAGTGAACGACGTTAATGATACGGTTGCATTATTTTACTAACTTCCATAGTTGCCTCTTTGTTAACCCTCTATTGTTAAAACGAGCGCACTGCTTCATCAAAACGTCGTTTCTGATTAGCTTTAATAATCGTTAGCCTTTCAAATCTTTACCGCAATCTACCACTAAGGTTTAAATGAAGTGGAGAATAACTGTTGGAGTTACATATATTATACTTTTGTTTTCAATTAAATTTTCTACGTCGTATATTGAATCCACCTTGTAGTTTTGTTAGGTAACCAGAACGTCGCGATTATTGTTTATCGAGGTTCGTATTAATGTCACGTTTCAGAGTTAATACTTTTGTAAGCAGAGTATACGCTACTTTCAAATCATTTCGTATATCGGTTGACAGGAACTCAATGGCCAATATAGATTCGATAGCGGCAGACTCGATCAATATATCAAAAGTTGTAATCCGGACGTCGAGCTGTCAACGCCCGTAGAACTATCGTGAATTGTAGAATATATGTTCGCGTTCGAAGAGGAGCAAAATTGCGTTGAAAAGTGAGGTGAATAAAAATGCAACGGGTCCTTGAATCCCAGAAATACACAAAAATTCAAAGACAAATATAAGAAAGTATTAGATCAACCCATAAGTTCGTGCTGAAGACTGTGTCAATATTTAATAAAAAAAACTACAGACGGTATAATGTTATAGTGACGTTATAATGACCATGCCAGAAAGGTGAGCAAATATCGTAAAATGAGAGAGATTACCTTCTTCTGTAACATATAAAAGTATGGTTTCACATATTAACTTGAGTAGCAGAAGTATCAGTGGTACGAAAAGATAAATTAGTAAATTGTCTAGTAATATTAATATTCATGTTCTCGATGTTTCGGAGTTATACTGGCGAATAAAATGATTCGAGCGTGAAAATAATTACAGTAATTTCTTGTTTAGGGGCCCAAAAAGGCACGCTACGCCACTGAACGCGGTAATACGATTCCAGAGGGAGATGTTCGCTCGAGATCAGGGTCGCGTTGTTTGCCTGACACAGGAAGAGCGTGGTAAATTTGATGATTTCATTAGTTCGCGTCTGTAACTTAATCATTCGCGTTGTCTGCGCGGGGGCTGTCTCTGGTGGCCGGAAGTCGAGCCCCAGCTTCTTATCTTCCGCGCATTAATCACGTCTCCTCGGCCTATCCAGTTGAATTTCTTTCCGAGATAGCTGGATACCTGTCCGCACGTCATGGAGGAATATAAACGCACGTATCCTCGATACCGGGAGGCATTTCCGCGTAATTGAATGGATCGAGAACGATCGTAATTCTGCTAGGGAGTAGGGTTACGCGCCACGCGTAATGTATGCGCAGCGCCGACGTACTTATGAAACCGTGCGTGGAATGTCGCTCATTGATATTTTAATTAACAAGTGATACAATTCACGCGAACGCACGGCATCGCGTGAGAACAAATCCCATTATCTTGTATTTAATAAAAGGTATTTGAACCTTCTGCATCTACACAAGACGCATTTGTAATGATTCGGGGTACCAGAAAGTAATTTCGTTTCTTTTACATTAAATTCAAACAAATAAATTTATAATATGCTTTTATTTTTAATCAATTATGTAATCGTCCTCGCTTTCAACAATCTTTTCTCGCGTAGTGCGCAAATTTTCTATACCTAATTGCATTCGCAGAAACGACATTACTTTCTGGTTCCTTTAATATTTTACTTTTTCTATGATGTGTTCGCGATTCTAAAACGGAAAACGGAGACATCGCGGCGCGGCAATCCAGTAAAATTAATCATTCGCAGAGGCAATTACACGCTGCCATCGATTCGACTGCTCCGAACTTCCCGTCTTGAGTTTGAAATTATTATCTTCTCGCCAAGCGAAGCGATAGCTCGTCAACCATCGTTTACATCGAATGCGCGAGCGAAGTCGTGGAACGTTACTACGGATTATTAAAGCGTTCAGCTGGTGGGCTGGATTACCACGCGACACGTACGATTTTGAATACATTACCGTGCAAAACATCGACGTTAGCCGGCTGCTGAAATATTCGCGTAGCCATTCAGGGGTTCCAATTATGCCAGACACGTTTCAGACTTTAGGAGAGAGAAGTCCTTAGCCGTCAGCCCTGACAGCAGTTCCTCTCGTCGCGCATGAATAGAGAACGACCGTGAAAGCGCCATTGAAATTACGCCCGGTAATTTCTAACTCAAATAGTTAAAGGCTTTAACTAGTCACAATTAGCGGGGGACTGCGCTGTTTGTCGGCTAATGGGATTTGCTAATGATAATTAAATATCGCGCGAGTCCTTTGCCGTTTACCGTGACCGTGAGAACCTCGTGATGCTGTACGCGATTGTTCGAAGATTCGCGCGGCATGCACTTTCCCTGTTGGAACGTGATTCTTTGGCTGGATGTCCCGTCCGAACTTCTAACGTGAATTATTCAGGTTTGAGGTCGTTTGAAACAGGTTATCCGAATACCTTGTCTTCCCTTGGCGATGGCATCGATGCATTACTGCGTGACTTGAGGTCGCATTGGTGTCACGAGAGATTAGACCAATCTTAGTTTCAAGGGGAACATCATCTTATATTAATAGCTTTTTTGTAGGTGCTGTAAATCATTCTCTATTAGAATGCCAGGCTCAATTGGAGACATATCACTTTGATAAAAAAAGATTAAGGTTGACCTTTACGACTGCTTATGCTCTGATAAAGAAAGCTCTGAAAAATTCAGGCTTGCTTTTCAAGCGTAGAACGAAGAGGCGATAACTGAAACTACGTAAAAAGCTAATTAGAAAGGGTGGAAAGGGTCTTGAGTGGATAAACTAAGAAGACATCCTTAAAATATTCTGTGGCATTTTCAATTTTACATGTAAGCTTTCAAGGACAAAAAAGTAAAAAAATCAAACACCATTGAGCATTACTTTGATTTGAAACTGTATCTCGTCTCTTTTATATACTTACCAATCTCCGATTTGCAGACCGTGTATTCTCAGAATGTGTTCCAAGAGATTCCAACGTTAGATTATTCGTTTACAGATTGCAGATCCACTTCGAAGTGCATCTCTAGCTGCGGCGTAACTTCTGGGGTAATCCAGGATTATGGATCATTAGGAGGAATCGAGGCTATGCGGTTTAAAGCTTTTAAAGATGGAACGTGAAGACCACAGACCAGGCTGGGTATCTACAGGTTAGGGTGGCTCTGACAAGGGTTGTGCAAGGACGCCGTGTTTATTTGGGATTCGGTGCGCTGTTTCTGAGGAAGTAATGGAAATAGAGCTCTAGAGTGTACCTAAGGTTCGCTAGACTTCCTTCTGAATGGTTATTTAGAGTCGGACCGTAGAATCTATTTGAAGAAGTCGATGGCTAGTCGAGAAGTTACCGGATTAACAGATGATGGATTACGTTTATTTATACCATCGCGCGATAGTTATTTGTGTAAAACCGCAAATAAACACTTGGCATCCTATTCACTGCGAGAATTAGTGTATTCATTTCAATCGCAATGAAATAAGTAAAACTTCTTGTTTGTTTAATTAGTAGAATGGAAACTAGATATAACTAAACATGCAAATGACCGGTATTTGCATCAAAGTTTTCAATTCCAGAGAAAAAACAAGATTTGTATCTCAATTTGTATTACCAAATACTATTATTCTCCAAATATTTGTAAAAGGGTGCAAACTTCCAACTATGAATAAATAATGATGATAAAATCAGACGAAATACGTTCCTGTTGCGATCCTCTCACTATTTCCTAATACTTCTATCTATACATATTTACCCATCAAGCGAATTTACTCGATTCCACCCTCAGAACTCAATCTCCATAACCAGCAACGCGCACGGGAACACAACCGTCTACTTCCCAATACTCAATGATCACATATCACGGTTTCGATTTCGCGAAACGAACGAAGTGGGCGCAAAAAGGGGCAAGGAAAGACTTTTTGGCGCGAGATAAACACCGTCTTCGATAGGAGAAGGGGGATCGATTTTATGAAGGGACGAGGCACATCGCAGACCGAAACACTTTGCGCTGAACACCTCGTCGGTGATTGCTCGCTCGGATTCCCTTTTACCGCGCAAGTGAACGTTTCGAAAAATCGAGGCAGGCCAGTAACGTACATAGAGGGTTTCGAAAAGGTGGCACGTGTAGAATCATGTAAATTTTATGACTGAGAAGAAATTGAAGAGTCCCTTGACACTTAGCAATCTGAGGCTTCGTCTTTGAGATATAATAAGATATACGGTCAATCCCATAAGTTTTCGTACCTTTTATATTTATTAAAGACATTTGTCTAAATTGATTTTTATTATAAATGTCCAAATCGTTTTTTATTATAAATATATACACGTATGAAGTCTACTTATGTACATATTTATAATGAATCCTTTATTTGGAAACATAAAATCTGCCATTTAATTTAGACAAATTTGAACAAAAATTAACAAGATATTTATTAAGAAAAAAGAGAATTCTGATATAATCAATAGTTTCAAAAACAAAAATTCCTTCACGTATCTCATTTATACGAAAACATAAATAAAAATCATTCCCTTTGACGTTCTATATTCTTCCAACATACATACAAACCAGCAAAATGATGACTTAAGCCCTCTCTAATTTCGCATGGACCACGCCACACTTCAATTCCACCGAAATCTCCGACCTCGATCGCACATAGTGATCGATCCCTTGTGAAAAGACTCAAAGGCCCTTTGGATTTACCTTCGCACGCGGAATTGGACTGCTTCCACTTTCTCCGTCTTTCGGAAACACTCTGCGCACATAAACGCGAGTGCACACGAGCCGTGGGCGGGCTGGTTCGTTCGATCTGTTTGGAATCGAGAGCTGACCACGATATCTCGGTCGCGGACCGCCCGGGGGTGCCGGCGCGCGAGTCTGCTATGTAATTCCGGGATATCTTCGTTACGGGCAACACGTTCGGTAGCCGATGTGTGGGAGTTGGAGGTTGGGGGCAGAGGAAGAGGAAGGCCACAGGAAAGGAGAAGCCGTCTATTAGTTAGCCTGGCAAACGCGCGGCGATGTAGGTACACGTTAAGGTGTGCAATGTCGGCAAAGGAGAATGGCGAATGCGGTCGAGGAGAACCGGGGGAGGGAGGTATCTTTGCTGGCAAACCGAGGAAGTCCTGGTTACTTCTCGCATGCGAGGAAGCCGCGGAACCGGTGAAAAGCAACCCTGGACCCGACGTATGTACGCATGCACGACGTAACCGGGGCCCAGAGCTCTGCTGGCACCGACTCCTCTCCACGACCAAGTCGGGCAAGTTCGGTCTGAGCGTTAGGCGTTAAGATGATATATGATATTCGCTTAATTAAGCGCTTGTCCGCGCGCTGAACGTCCGAGCTTCAACGGGGAAGCAAACTTTGGCTATGAGAAAGGAAAGGGGGTGGATCCGCGGCGCCAGTTTCTAAGCTCGTAATATCGCGTACACGTCGGACGTCGTCGTGACTCGGTTTTAGAGGAAACGCGGCGAGATTAGACGCGTTAATTACGATAAATGTTTTTCGGTTAACGCCGCAGGGCTGCCAACTTCTCGTCGTTCCACTGGGAACCGGAAGTCCCGTTCCGAGTTACCGCCTCAAGTTATTTTCCGACTTGAGGTGGATGTAGGGTAAGGGCTCTTGTTGTTGATCCTTTGCGAGGGGTTTCTCACGAAATATACCCTTTCTGTTCAAATAAACACCTACTGAAAATGGATTATTCCTCCTAGAAAGTCATAAATACACTGTGGAGTATAACTACAACACCACTTATATTTTGAAATTTTCCAGTTTTTTTCAGTGGAAATGAAAAAAGATCAATCATATGAGCTGAAAGGATATGATAAATAATGCGTGTGCTCTTATATACGACATGAGACAATCCAAATAGTGATTTTCCTCCTAGAAAGTTATAAATATGTCTCAACGTTTTATACTCGCAAGATCAAATAAATTCGCAAGGAAACATCCAAAAATTTGAGTGTCTATAAATTAAGAATTTTTCTAGGAAAGTATGGTTAATTTTCAGCTCCGTTCGCCACCGATAACCGAGGTGCCCCTATCTTGCCAAAACTTCCCTTATAAAAACAAAGTTTACCTTCGTGACAAACCATGCATATGTCCCCTTAACTAAGCGGCGAGCAGTCCGTGGAACAGTAGTTCATGAGATCCGCTGACGGGCGGAACGAGTAGTCCGGAACACTTATACTTTAATTAAAAAGGAGAGAAGGATGGATTTCAATTAGCGTCGTTCCACACGCCTCGGTCGTCTCGCGAAGAGGCGACTACTCGCCCCTAACCGGCGAACGCGCAAGATGAAAATTTGAGGGGCGGGGGATAATAGGGGATTCGCTGCTACAAATCATGCCGGGAGTAGGTGTTCAAAGCGTGCAACGTGTGCTGGCTGAGTCCAAGCAAAATCTGACGTTCGTCGGTGGAAAATTAAGAAAAGCTGATGCGAGCATCAGGAACGCCCGTGCTCTCGGGCGAATGTTCACTCCGTGAGGGGGTGGCGATGAGCTCCCAGTATCTGACGTTTCCGTTACACCGCTGTTTAATCTGTTCTTTCGCTCGGTCGTTAAGAAAAGCCAGCGGAACCGTTATATGCAAATGCGGTGGATGTTAATTGTTTCATTAAGCGCGTACTTGGCCCGAATGTCCATGCTTTCGGGGGAGCAAACTTCGTTACAACGTCGCCTTCGAAGAGTTGTCTCCTCGAATATCAGGCGCCGCGCATATTGCGAGAGGCTGTGGCGAATAAGGGAAGCGTATCACAGAGATACGCCATTCGTAATCTAGTTGATAGATTCATATTTTTATCGCAACGATGTTCCACGAGAAGTGTTGTTCCGTCAACTTGATAATATACCTTTTAAATCATTTAACCCAACAAAGAATTAACCACTTGAATTTAAGACATTTATATTTAACTCAATGCAAATGAGTTTTTATTATCTTCCTTCTTTTCCTTTAATAAATAACTCTACTCGATAATTCCGAAATTATCCAATCAATAGAAGAAATTAAATGAATCAATAACGGACAACATCGTCGAAAGAGAATCAGGAGGAAGTCTACGTGCAACCCATTTTTTAGGTTGAGATGTATTTTCAGAGGACGGTGGAGAACGAAGACGAAAATCACGGCAGCAGATTGTACGAGTGGTTTCGCTGTATAAGAAAACGGGAAAAATTTCGCGAGATTACCTCGATAGGCGCCATTCTTCCGTAAGACCGGAAACAAGGAGAAAATAAAGGCGGCATTAGCTGTTAGTCCGGTATACGGTATTTGTTTAATTAAATGCTCGCCCGTAGAAAAAACTTCCATTCATCGAGGCAGTTCATTTTCTGCCCATTATGAAAGTTCCGTTTTCCTTCAAGAAAAAGAGATCACGGGACTCCGCACGGATAATAATTCTCCTCCGCGAGTCGTCGCGAGCTCCTTCAGCGTCTCAGAGCATATTTGTCTATCCTTGATTATTCAAAGTGCGCTGATAATTCGGTGGATAATAACGTTAAACACAAACCATGGAGAAACGGGGATAAATATTCCAGAGAGGATGGCTGCTTGGTCTCTGGGATTATTCTCGTTCTCATCGGCTGTTTTATGAAAGGGGCAAATCGTTACGAAATATTAATTACTAGTACACGATTAATTATAACGATATAACGACATAACTTAATGCTCTTTATAAATTAACATTTTCGAATTAATATAATTCTGAATACATTTGAACATTAAGAGTACACAAAGGACCAAGAATGAAAGTTAAAAATACCTGTGCTACTGCGCGATAAAGTTACCTGTTGAGTGCTTCTACACGGCGAAGACTAGGTAATTAATTATATTTTAAGCCACCACACTTTCCCATTCGAGAAAACCGAACTAAAAAGCACTTCTTCGTCGGAGACTACTTTATCGTTCCGAAAGCAGATTTGTCTAACTTTAATTATCCAAGGTGCTCTGATTATTCGGTGGATAATAACGCGAAACACAAACTATAGCGAACCGTGGAGAAATATCCGAGAGAGGGTGGCTGGTTCCTCTTCGTTTCCGTGATTATTCCGATCCCCCCGTTCTAATGACCTGTTTTATCAAAGGAAAAGGGGGGGGGGGTGGAATCGTTACGGGCGGATGAGACGTCACGCGTCTCACTTTAATTAAGCGCTTGTACGTTCTTAACGCACGAGATTAAACGCGGTAAAGTTCGCGCCGCGAGATCGTGTCGGGGACCGTTTCCTGGCGCGAAAACTCGAAAACGTACGGTTATGCTCGGTACATATACCCCCTTTGCCGAACGCTTTCGTACTTTCGCTCGGTGAAACTGGGGGGATGCGTCGCCCGACGATGAGACGAAAACGCGAAATAAGGGCTGCGTAGATGGTTACAACTGCACGACGTCGGATGGAACCGAGCGCCGGGCGCGTTAATTAAGAAATATGCGACCTCGTGAATTCCGCGCAACGACGTGTCGACAATTTTCAACCTGCATTCGACAACAAGTGTGAAAACGGAAGGCTGTTTTCCCTGGGAAAATTAAACGCAAACAGGCTGCGAATATTACATACCATACTTTCGAGATCACCGCATTTACGGTTATTAATTTTGCAAGGTTTGCCAGAAAGGGATTTCAGATTTTATAGTTTAATAGTAGAATACGCCTGTTTAATCGCGATCGTGTGTACTTTCATTTAAAATTATTAAATTGGTAAGGTTCTTTTGAAAATCTCTTTATTTGTGATAATAATAATTGGATCATTCGATGCCTTAACATGGAATTGATGGTTATTGTGAGAAAAAAGTAGAAATGAACCTTGGCCATCTGCTTATGTATATTAATAATCGTTCCACTGAACGTAGTCTACTGATCGAAGGGGAAAATTATGTGAAGCTCATTTATATCTTATTCCAAGGTAGGTTAATAATAGCAAAGAGCTGTAGATTGTCTATGTACCATTAACTATACCTATTCCTATTGCTATACATTATTTCTCCTATTTCTTCCTTCCCCTCCTCTTAACACTTGATTCTTTTATACTATCAGGATACAATGGAGACATAATTTTTGTTAACGTATTATTAATATTAATTTTACGTATTTTGTTCTCTTTATGCGGCTTAACGAGGAGCGAAGTCCAATTAGAATATTAAAGGTGTAGCAGTAATTAAGTCTTCACAGGGGCGAGCGAGAATGGGCGTGATGATGACGACCCTCCCTCCATAATTGCTGATAGGCGATCGACAAGCAAGAAAATGTAAAAGAATTTAGTGATCAATTGACTTACTTTTTCTTTTCCTTTTATTACTTTACAGCCAGTCCCATATGTATTCGTACCTTCTACATTTATTAAAGAAATTTGTTTAACTTAAATGAATGATTCATGATTCCACATAAATTTGTAACTGTAAATATATACATGTGTACGAATACTTATTGGACTGACTGTATGTGATATTTATTTTAAAGGAAGGCTGCAACAATGAATTTATTAAGCACGCGATAGTGCTAAAGACTGCTGTAACAGTATAGATTTTTTTCCACCTCTGGTCACACTTTTAAACGTGACGTGAATAAATTGGTCGCAAACTAAGTTTATCTTTATCATGCTATACTATATTTCACCGATTTCTCTACTGCCAAGTCAAATGATTAATAGAATAGTCGTACCAACTGTACCAACTCGCGTTAAAGTCAACCATTTGACTTCGTCGCAGTCCATAAAGTATAATTTTATCGCAAGAACAGCAGGTTATCCATTCGACGAACATCCCCACGTGCAGGTTGATTGTCAGTCGACGAGCCGCGCGCAAATCGTTGGTTTAATTAAGGACTCCTGTCTGAGGCTGCCATTCGCCCGGCGGTTTGCGCGGCAGAAGCACGAGGAGCTCGTTTCTAAGCGCTGAAATCTATCCATACGCTCTAAACGTGCCAAGCAAACATCTGGCCCAGCGATCGTTTGCTCTCAAATAAGGAAACTCGTCGGTTCCTACAATCGAGCAGGACCGTAATTCGGTCGCCTAGAGTTCCACGACGTGGATGTCGCACGAATTTTGTTCCTGAGCATCCACGGTATTGGATTTCAGAACCCGGAAGTTGTTGGTATCGTGTCACGCGACCCGGAACTCGCTATTATCGGGTCTCTCCACTTGGGGATTCGCAATATCTACCGGCACAATTGGGAATCATTGTCCCAAAGTTCGGGTTAACTTCGTCCTCAAATTTTCACGAATAAAAACCTTGATTGAAACCTTGATAATTATTTCATTCAATCTATAGAGCAAGTCAATTAACAATTCACCTCATTTAAATTTAAAGATGCAGCAAAGTAGATTTCTCTTTCCAAGTTATTTTTGCTAACTTGTTTTAGGTACATTAAACTTTGAACTCTATTAGATCTTTCTTCGACGCTAAATTTAAACGATTAACAGCGATGAAAAGCAAATAAAAATTTCTACGATTATTATTATCCTTAAGATGACGAGGCTCTCCTTGTCAAACGAAGCATCGATTGTCCCTGCTTCGCTATATCCAATGTACTGCTTAAGATTCAATTAAATTATTAGACCATAATATCCTAATGCTTCTACCCGAGATCCCCGTATCAAAGGAATTCTGAATAGGATGGCACGCGATTGGTAGAAATTACCCCGTTTGACCTTCCGATTTTGCGGTCCAGTTAAGCCACCGTTGAATGGAAGTTAATCACACGGCCGCGAGCAGTTCGTCGTACTCTTGGGCCGCGAGCGAGATTTCGAGGACTGCGGAGGATTATAACGGGGATGAAACGGGCGTAAGCACATCCCCCCGAGCGGCTCATGGGGAGAGGCGGATGTGGATTTATTTTAAAGGGTCGCTTTTGTAAATGACGAGTGTTGTTGCTCGCGGCGGAAAGCCGTGCTAGTCGAGTACGGAAGGGTAGCGTTGGTCGAGGGTCGAAAAAACAGCTTTCTCGCTCGAAAACCCATTCCTTTCCGCGTTCTTTGCAAATTTAACCGAGAATACGCCGCGCAAATATGTTGTTTTTTCAACGCGGTGTGTTCCACGTGCCGGGCGCGAGACGCGAAACGTTAACGCTTGGAAAGCAATAGGATCAAGCTGGTGAAAGGTAACTCTTAATCGCGTTAAAGAGAAAAGTGGATACAATGCTTTATTAACGTAAAGCGTGCATTCCGTTTGCACGTACATGCGTCGTAATTTTCGCGAGATTTAATATCGTGATGCGCGTAAATAAAAAATTTACCCCGAGTGGTTACACGAGGGCGGAGACATAAAATATTCATGGATATTAAAAAATTAATTGCAGTGGTACTGCATGTTTGAAATGTCTGTGCCCCCTGTACGTGTATTATTCACCGAGCAAGAAAATGTTTTTATTTCCTTGGAAGTTGAGCTTTTATTTTGAACGACGACCTTACCTGGAATGGCGTTTCCACGAGCGTGGCATATAACGTTGTAAATAAGTTCTGTTGTTCGTTGATTTAAATTTATAATTTGTGAAATTATTCTTGTTTGTGAATCTGCTTATAAAAATTTAGTTAAAAATTTTTTATTAAAAATATTTTTGTCTAATAATTTTAATTGTGTCTTTTTTGAACACAGATTAATGAAACTTATACGATATAACTTGGCTAAACTTAAGCAAGTATACGTATAATGTTTAAAATTGCCATGTCCTTCAGTTTTCTAAAAAAAAAGATGCGACAAACATCGCCCAAATTTTAATGCTATAGCGGCCACGGTCCCTTAATATGGAACTTTTAGGATGCGAAAGTTAAACTTGCTAGCAAAAACTGGTTCCCGTGAAATTACGGGGCCATAAATTGCGTTCGACGGGCGCAGCCGCGAAAAATGTGGTTCGAATTATCGCTTGGGGAAAAATCGACGAAACTGAGAGCAAATTTGCAGACTATATCGTCAAACTTGTCACGTAGTGTCGTAATTATGGGCGTGACCCACGCTCGATCCGATCGATCCAATCTTTGAGATGATTGATTTAATAGCTGGAGATACGGGTGGGGATGGAAGGTGCAGTAACCTAATGCGGAATACTAATGTTCGTTGATAACACCGATTAAGAAGATATCCAAGGGTTCGGTACGGGATCGGATGAAAACAGGATATTGATTTGCCTCGGCGGAGAACCTTGATGTGTCTGTTTTACGGTTAAACCATGAAAGGCTAACGGTATAAGACCCATCGCGTGGGAATATGTAGGAAACGTTGCATGAAACGAAAAAATGCGAACAAATTATTTTGGATCTCGAGAGGGATGTGGTTGGAGTTTTTTTATTTGTTGGAGGCATCAACATGGTAAATAAAAAAGTAATTAATTAATTGGTTATTGAAACCAATCAGATTTTATTCAACCAACATTTAGGCGCCCTTCAGGGAATATAACATTTATATAATGATTAAGGGTACAAAATATACATGAGTACAGTAGTTAAAAATCTTTAAAATGCTAACGTTGTTCAAAAAGATGTATTTGCAAAATTGTTGGGTATTCGACCACACTGTTTCCGCTGTATCTCGTATGAATTTCATGCAGGCTAATGAAGCTGCCGCGCTCGCGAGCTTTTACGTCTCCACGTTATTTGTACGCTCTGATATATAATTATACATCCAAGTACTTTCGAAAGTACGGATGATGATGTAAGTTTGCGCGAGAAATGTAACTAGGGAAAACTTCCGTTACGTGAAACGGGCTACGTCGCGCGTCGTCTCGCGGATGATAAATATGCTCGACCGTGTCGGTTCAGAGTGTTGATCGTTTGTATTGATTTAGTTGTACGTGGAACGTAATGAAGAAGAAAGAACTAGTAGCATATTAGGTGCACACGTGGTAAAGCATGTTTTCGAAATATTTAAAAGAACGAAACAAGCAGTGGATGTGAAAGAGTTATTGCGGAGTGCATTTAACCCCGAACGGACATTTTCAGGAATTTATGGAGAAAGAACAACTCAACCGATTATTTTAATATTTGTTACATTAATCGACTATCAAGAAATATTTATGAATTTTCATCTATTAACCAAATCGATCGTTTTTCATAAAATACTTGTGACAGAATTGCGTCCAACGAAAAATTTATTTCGACAAAAATTCGAATACAATTTAATGAATTCTTCAGAATGAATTTGGCCATACGTGGCACTAGAATTAAATTGAAAATTTACCAAACGGTAATAATTAATGATTAAACGAACTTACCAAGTGAAGTTCAATCATGATTGTATGATGCGCCTCTTCCGAAGAGATCATAATTGTAGTACCTCTCATTGTCCTCAGTGTCGCCACAAATTTTAAAGCTTAGGGAAAAATTGTTTCCCTAAGCTTTAAAATTTGTGGCGACATTGAGGACAATGAGAGGCACTACAATTATGATCTCAAGGAAGAGGCGCGAAATACAATTCAGAGCAGAATAAAAAATTTATTTTGTTTTATGAATTACCTTGAAACCATCCAGTTAACTCGATTAATTTAAATCAAACTAAACTTTCGAGACGCAAAGGTTGTTTAACATAAATTGCATAAACTGCTAAAAAGAATGCGCGGTAAAGCAATTAAAGGGTCAATTCTCAGACGCGGTAGATTGTTCAAATGTAAATATGAGAATTTAATATCCTTTTAATGATTTTCAGAGCAAATTCCGTAAGTCTCCTAATTAATTGCGGCCATTCCCCCCGAGAGATTAAACATGCTTTCATTAAACTTAAATTCATCGACACCAGTGTAAAACGGAATTAATTATAAAGCGTTCCGCAATCAAAGATTGAAACATTCCCGAGATATTTATAATTAAAATTGCTGACCGAAGGGGGTAATTTAAACGATCCAACGTAAGTACACCTTTGGAAATGAACTATACGTACGTCATTCTTTTTATTTACAGTCAGATTCGGGTACGGTGCCGTCGTTTCATCTGCAAATCCTTCAATTTCGAGCAACGCTAATCTAATTCGGAGTTAATCCCCACGAAAGCGCTGCTATTATAAGATGTTCGAGGGAGGGCGTGTAACGCAAACTCAAACAGCCCCCTACCCTTTCGGGTTGCCTCCTTACAACAAACACGGATAATCCATGGACAGGCAGCTGTTCCTATTTCTTTTTTTTTTTTTCATTTCAAGATTCTCTCCCGGAACCTACTATAAAATATGCCCGCCACGTGGCAAAGAAATTCGATTCCGAGCGAGAGACGCTTCCCTTTGAACGGCCGTGAAAAGATTTATGGAAACTGGCCGAAAGAAACAGTAAGACGATTCTGTTTCTTGCTGCCTTTTCCGGTCTGACTTCCACGACGAAAGTTATCGTTTCCCCTCTGCCCAAGGGGCGCGTGCTCTGATCCTGATTAACACTTTGTCCGTCGCCAGAAATGGTGGAGGTAATATTGGTGTCCGGGGTTTTCACTGAAGAAGTAAATAAATTAATTCTAAAAGTGAGAAGTTAAAGGAAATAAATCTGCATAGAATTCGTACACTTGTCGAAGTCGTAAAAACAAGTACAAGTTGTATAGGAACGAAGTCGTAGGCTCATATTTTTCACAAGCATTAGTCTGTCAGTCAACGTGTCAATCCGATTAATATTACATATAAATGATTATCCGTTTGATGGGAATTTTTACGTAGCGAAGAACTTTGCCCATCTCTGCCTGCAACAGCTTGGTGATCGTTGGAACGTCGTGAATTAATTCGAATTATTTTGATCGAGGACTTCCGCACAGGGACAGGTCGGCCTTCCCGTGAGTCAGTTAGTTTTGTGGCCGACAAGTAATTATGGTCTACAGCCGGTTTGACGGACGCTCGGGCATAGAATTTACATTCCACCGTTTAGACAATACTGCTACGCTATATAATTTCATCTAGGCGCTTCGCGGGACCCTGCAGACGGTCTTGAGGATTTCTCGGGATTGATATATGTGCCCGGTGTCGAACCCTTTCATTTCGAATCGCCGGGACATTAGAGAGGTTAGGATTTGCGCAACAAAGTGAAGAAATTAAATGGGTCCTCTTAAACGGTGCCATTAGGCAATTAGACGGAGTATTATCTTTTGCCAGTCTAATCATAACCATACGAATAAACGACCCACCGTGATATACGCTCGAAACGTTCCTCGTCATTCGGTGATTATGGGTTCCCGACTATCGCAAGGTTTTTTGGGAGAAATTCACCCTTCCACTTACGCGACTGGCTGGCTGCTTTTTACGTTGGAATTAACGCTACACGCAATCCGAGTATTAGAAAATTGAAAGAACTTCTTCGCGTGGTTATCCAGGTCTGGGAAGAAAGTGTGCTCGTGTTGTAGATTGCGAATAAAGGGAACAGAGAACTTTTAGATTCTTTTATTGCGGATGCTAAAATCTCTGCTGCTCAGACATCATTGATGGATCTTTATAACGTTTGTATAATAAGAATCGTGGGCTACCTACTTCTGCCCCTTTTCATTTCGTAGTTTCTAGAGTAACCATTAAAGCCAAGATTGCAGTAAAAATCTTGGAGATTATTTAAATATATTAGCCTTACGGCGATTAAAATGATATTTCGTTGTCAGTTACCCTACTGAGAAGAATACCATAATTTTCATTTCATCAAAATACACTCCATTTCAACCGATGAATTAAAAGTGGCAGCTTAGTAAGGACAGCTAAAGTGCGGAATATTCTCCGAGACAGAATATTCGACGATCCCGGCAGTAATAGAGGCAAAGTTCGAAGAAGTGCCTTGTGGGTATCCCTTCAAGCCCTTCGTTTTCCGGTACTCATGGCCGAGCAACAACAAATCTATTAAAACTTCGTCGAGCAGAACGACTCGACGGTATTGTCCGTGGCACCCAGGAAGGTATCCATCTTCCACGATCCTCGGTGGCTGGCGAAAGCGCGGTTGGCGCTGGTATTTCCAAAACGGAGGCCACAAAAGGGCAAACTGAAGCCACCGAGGATGCTTAAGTATCACTAAAAGCGGCCAGGAATCGCTTCGAAATAGGACCTCCTTGGTGCGGGATCCTCTCGTTGCAGGTATACACCGTGCCCGCGGCAAAGAAAACGTCATTTGAACCGTGCCATTGTCAATTTCCTTCGACAATGGGGACAGCTGAACGAGCGGACCAAAACATTGAGACATATCCCGTTGTTGTCGCTGTCACCGGTGGCCCACCCCTCTGGTCGGACATTATTACAAAAATATTTGAAACTGCTCGCTGTAAGGACATGTCCTGCGTCGCTGGCATTGTGTCGATTCGCGCAACGCGTTCAAACCGATCCTCGCCAGTCGAGAATCGACGGAAACGAGCAGGAACGATAGACAGAGACGGAGGGGCAGGAAAGAACGCCGAGAGGAGGAGAGAACGATCAGGGATTCCCTGAGAGACTCTGCTGGAGATTCCGTATAATTTCGGCTCACGTGGCGCTCAGGTATCTCCGAGCAGACAAAATATTTGGAACACCTGCGCGCCTGGGCGATCATCGACGGATCGCTCGACTATGAGGCGATATCGAGCTGGTATGGGTGGTTAGATATATTTACTCGCGTGAGATAATATCCCTTAGGGACGTAGAATCGATTGCGATAGTTAATGTTTAACGAAAGCCGATTGGGAAGTAGTGTGAACAGTTAGAAACTAACATGCAATACAAAAACTTGTTTGGTTTCTGTTTTTTTTCGTATATGTCAATTTAATTCAAAGCTTATATTTCGTTTAAAAAACGTTGAAAAGTTTGCGTTTCACTTATTCGTTACCCATACCGTTTGTCTGAACAAGAATTTCGCTTACCTCTGGCATGGAATTGGTTAATCTGGACGTATCACCGGCGGAGCTTCGAAAATTTCATTTCGACGAGTATCGATAACCGCCAGTCAATAATTGTCGGCGCGGATTCGTCGTTTCACCGGTCAGGATAATTGTATTTACGACTGATTGCAAATGAGAGGATTAAAAATGAAACTGTAACTGGTATTCATGAAAATTGAATCGCAGCAAAATCACGGTTAATCGCGTTCCTCCTTTTTTCGCGTGCACGGTTCGTCGAAAACGTTTAAACGGCTGCACATGGTTTTTTTTTATAAAAGACAACGATTTTGTAAATAAATTAAGCGACGTTAGCGAAACGACGGTTACAAAATTGGAGTGACATAAAATATCCCTAGGAAAGATTATAATTGGGGAAAAATATTCAACACCTTTTCAAATAGGGATTTTAATGGTAGCGTAATGATGATACTTCGTTCTATGTTCGTGTAATTATTAACGTCAGTACTATTACAGTTGTTATTAGTTTAATTTATTGAACTTTATTCAATAAGGTGTTGAATAATGTCGGTGAGTGAATACATAGACATCCGAAACCAATAGCGTATTTTGGAAACATGAATACTGCACGTGCAACAATATTTTTAACACACTTTAGGTATCGTTATTTTTATTGAAATGGGACAGTATTGTATGAAAACTGTGGAACAGTGGTCCAGTTCAATAAAAAGGCAACGAAATTCGAAATAACAATCTGAAAATACGAAATGCATACGATTAAGCATTTATAGTGTATACAGTATGATTTACTATTCGCTTAAATATTAATAAGAATCACGATTCAGAATAAATATTCATTAAGAACATTAGTCGTCCGAAATTTTTTTATATTTTGATGTGTATTGATTTTGCTGTAATATTAATGTTTCGCGAATTATTTTCTCGAATTGACCGTAACGCGATTATTGTTTACACTCTTAGTCGTCGTATAAAGAGCTACATTTCAAAAAGTGTATGGAGATTATAAAGGGTTGTACACGTTGATGGAAGGTGTGAATTCGTAGGAAGCATGGCGATATTTCAAAGGAAGATCCAGCGACGTTCCGTTTTGCGTACGTGGCGAAGGATTTCGTGTAACACGAGCCCGTGTTTTCCGAGGTTGACGCCTACCCTACGATTTTCTCGTGCTCCCAAGATCAGAGCCGTCTCACCGCGGGGGATCACGTAACGCTGCAGGTGTGCCAAACATTTTTCAGGAAACGTGAGCGGCCCCTGTGCCGAAATTATACGAAATCTCCAGCGGTGAAACGTCTCTTCTGTAAATTCCGACCGTCTCTATAGTGCCACCCTCTTAAACTCTCGTGGAAGTCCTGCGAGACACGTTGTTGCTTGACGACCGAAACTTATGTCTTCATGTTGAACAACGAGCCTCGAATATATTTAAGAAATACCTTTCTAATTAAACCACGAATAGAGGTAACAAAACATTTAAAAATTTATTTTATTCCTTTTATATTTACATAGCAAGTATTTGGAACTAAAGTCAAAATATATAGAATTTATATTTAATGTAAAATTTAAAAACGCGACTATATTTCTTTTTAAAAGCAATTAGATATACACATAGTGAAGTAAGGATAACTTATTTCTGTTTCCAGGACCTATTAAAACCTTTCTTTTGCCGGGGTGATCAACCAAAAGCGAGTGCATCTCACGACACCCTGCCACGATGAAATCGATCAATTTGTTTGCCCGGGCAAATGTTTCCCAAGAATACAAAATAATAACAAAGCATTCGATCCACTGTGATTCGATTCAATACCCCTACTCGCCCATTCCATATCCAACTGCGTTGCCGTAATCACGTTTGCGCAAGCAAGCTAAGATCGGCCTCGAGACAATCGCAACGGCCAATTAACGTTTGATTGGTGTAACAAATTCAACGTCGCATTGCAAATTCGCCCACGCATTGTTGCACAATAACAATCCTGCACGCGTCTTGGACGGATCGATAGAGAAACGGTAGCAGGAAACTAGGAACAGTTTCGTATCGACGAGGAATGTACACACGAGCCAGTCAGCATTCGACGGGGAACTCCGACGAAGTTAAGGATAGTCCATTTAACTAATGAAATTTCGGATACCTAAACACTCTCCCACGGTGGTATTCCTTGATGCCCCGTCAATGTTCGTAAATTTAGTTCAGCGACTGCTTGACTCCTGCGAGTGGCCGAGTTACGAGCGCGTTGCGATACAACTCGTCACACAATTTGCATCGACGGGTCGGCCCGATAAACTAGCCTCCAATTTCATGCATACGTCATCAGGAATCGCGGTTGGAGCGAATTCGTCGGACGGTAAACGACACGTTCGACGTACGACGTCGCTCGTCGCCAAATTCCACGGAAATTCTGCTGTCGTTTCGCGCCGCCATCGAACGCTTCTGCGGATTTCGCCGCGAAGGCGGAACCGTGTTGGCGGGAATTATGTGTCGATCCCTGACGCGATGGAAATCTGTATCGCGCGGAGTCCAGGCCCTAGCCATTTCCGGATCGTCGCCAACGGATCCGCGGGAAATTTGCACTGAGACATACAAAGTGCCGATCATCGACAGAGCTGGCTATAATTTAGAAAGAATATCAGAATTTTATTAACACATTTACTCATCATTTTACTTATCATATGTTTAGCCCACTTTGGTATTTATCTTGTTGATCCTGTAGCATGTTGATATAATTTAATATTTTTGTAAAATTTTAGAAGTGAGGTATTAAATTGATTGGATTACAGGGTGCGTTGAATTGGACTTTATTTATTCACACTAACAAGCTTTTATTGTTTGAATGTATAATGTGTTTTGAATAATAGAGACTATGTTATTCGAATAAAATAGTATTTCAAATAGGAAGCGAAATTCAGAAGTGAAATGTTTTCATCTTGTCGACCTGAAGCATGAAATGAAGTACCTTCCTGTTTCTTTGTGTTTCAAATATGTGCTTTAAAATTACTGAGGAAGTAACACGTAGATTTTGCCATGGACCAATCTCGTTACGCCACATTTATTTAAATTAGAAGATAGCATATCAGCCTGTCACCGCTTCTCCGGTTTATAGTGATCGGCCTATAATAATAATCGCGCGATGGACCGTGTATATCGCATACTTATCGCTAGCATGCTTGCCCCGGAGACAAATGGAAGATTGAGCTAAACTGTGGGAAATTGGGCGAGTACTGTGTCAAATATCCTCCCAGCCAATTGTCTTAATTCAAGACTCTGTTTGTCGACCTGTTTCGATAGAGCAGGTCTCAGACTCATGTTAGCTATGTTGTTCAGGAGCAGAAATTGTTTTACTCTTGATCAATGACATTTACAGTTATTATGATTAGTATTTACATTTTTTACATACATTCGATAGAATTATAGATAGTCGTAGTAGCTACTCTATTATTAAATTCTAAACAAATTTAAATTTCGTATAGATACACATCGCTTTAAACAATGAGTACACAATGGGACTGGTTCAGGTGGCAACATGGCAAGGGAACCCTTGCTTTAACGCGAATATAACTTCTGGAGGGCTAAATAGAAAGCAGACAAACCCCACGTCAACCGCTGGAATTTTCTCCAGTGTTTTCCCTCATCGTTTCCTTGTTCCCGACGTGTTAACGCGCGCGGGGGCTTCGTTGCGGTGGCTCGTAACAAGTTTTAACACACTATCGAGGTCTGTGAATAATTAAGGCGCGGCGCGCACCGTCGGATCTGTTTTCACGTTAAATAATAATTAATTCAGACATTAAACGCCGTAAACTAGATCTCGTTTTATCGCCTTTCACCCTATGAATTTTTACTCGGCCGAGAGTAGACACACCCGAGAACGGAGTGTATCAATTTACCACGGAAACATTAGTTGAAAGAATGCTAGTAAGAAGGTTGATCAACGTAAAGCATTATAAGTAAGTAGAAAATATTCGAAGGTTTCGAAGATTAAAATTAATGCATACAAATCAACTAGGTTATTGTTTTGAAGATCATAAAAATGACAGAATACTTGTTACGTAGAGAGATTCTGAGAGTTTTTTCGTAGTATTCGAAGCCCGATCAAATTTTCGATTATTAAATTATTCGAATAGTCCCAGCCCTAGGTGGTTCCCCTCGCAGCAGGCTGCACAACGGTCCCGTTCAAACTTCATTGTGCCGCGGAAATCGATGTGAAAAGGTGGAAAATGAAAAACGACGTCGAGGTGGAGAGTCCTCCGGTGTTCGTCTGGCGGAGGCTCCCAAGGCACCTTAACAGCCGTTAAATACCGCGTTGGAATCGCTTTTATGAACGCCAATGATTCAGTATTTACGCACAATACCGGAGAAATTGCCTCCGCGGACCCCAGCCGCCGTAGGAGGTCTGGAAACTTTTTCCTTGTGAATCGTCTTCCGCGGGCCACCCCCTCGCTCTCGGCTCTGACACGTGAAAACCATTTCTGCGCGTGACTCTTCCGCACTCACGGAGAAAAACGCGTGTCTCGCTTTCGGTTCCGCCGTTTTCCGCTTTCTTTTCCACGGCGACCTTGACTAATTGGATAGAGCAGCCCACCGTATGTTGCTTTTCACAAAAAAACCCGCGGTGGTAAGAGTTTTTATTAATTTTTCAATCCTTGCCGTCGCCGTGCTTCCTGGCCAGATTTCTCCGAAAGCGACCCTATTGTAGCGAGAATATTACACAAGCAATTTTGTTGAATCTTCTTCCGTAGAATTCTAAAAGGACATGTTCCCTTCTGAATTTTTCATTCGAACAGTATTGATAGGGGATCGAGGGAATGTATATTTCTTTTTCAAGTATCTTCCTAATATTAGAAATTATCTAAACACTATGCGCTTAATAACCATTCACAGAATAACCACGACTAACTGTACGCGCATGATGGAAGAGACGCATTAAAATACAACCTCTGTACCTCGAATACCAATGTGACTAATTACCGAGATCCCCGCTGGGACGTTCACGTGCCAATCGCCAATAATACCCTAAACGAGTCGAGCTATCCCTCGTTGACGGAAATTAATTTCTAAATTTTTAATCGCTCGTCCAGGTACACCTTCCACGTTCCAATGTGATCGACAAAAAAAGTGTTTCGCATGGAGCGAATCGAAATATTAAATCGATTCATGAAATGCACGCTGGTTCGTTTCCAATTGCACATGCTCGAACGAAAATCGTGCAAACATCGACCATACACGCTCGCGAGCAATTTAACGCTCGCAACCGACCGCAACACGCGTCACTAAGAACGCAGAATTCGTCGAGTTCTCGTTCGAATTACCACCCCGGGGGTACAATATTCTGCGGTGTACGATTACGAGCCGGCATTTCAATTGGAGTTCCTCGCCGAGCGCAGCCATGGACCTGGAGTGACCTTATTCCCTAACAAGTTTGTCGAAATGTCGCCGCTTTCATCGCGAGCTCGACCCCCGCTCGGGGCCGCTCGTTTCTTGACTGGAAAAAAAGCTGATCCCGAGGAAGGAAGCTTAATTCCTCGGACAGGGGTCGTTCCCCGTCTCTCGACGGAGTCGTGCAATTTTCAGAAAGATAATATTTCCGGTTGGAACGCCTTTAATTACCGGCTGGACCTCGAATCGAAAATTCTAATTAAACTCAAACAAGGAAGACCCAGTTGCTCAGCGAACCTGCAACGGTTAACATAAACGCGTCAAATTCGAAACGAACGCTTCTAGGGACGATGAGAATCCTGGCGAGAATATTTATTTGATTATTAAAGAATGATCGTGCTAAAGTAAAATTTATTCAGTTTGGAGGTATTGAGGTAGCAGTGTTCCTTATTTTTAGATCTTCTTCGATCAAGAATATCACAAATCTAACACGGCATTGCGCAAGAATGATCAATAAATGAGCAAAGAGAATGTTAATTTCTGAATGATCGATACTGGGGCTAGAGAATCCCAATTGTCTAATGGACCCGCACGACCTTCAAGACAAGACACACGAAACCAAAGCTTTGTCCGATGGTCTCCCGTAGACCGCGACGGTGAGCTGTTAGGCTGACCTTATTCCTGAACGGGTTTATTGAAATGTCATCGGCTGAACTATGGTCGGGGTCCGCGCATCGCGGTTCTACAATGGTCTTTCGATGACACGGACGACGATAAAATATTGGTTGCACCGTTCCCAGACCTTCTGGAACCGAGTCCTTCCTTTTTCATTCGCGTACACACGCACAGGTGCCGACGTAACGACGAGTAGCTCGATACTGACAAAGCCTCGCGTTCTTTATGAGCGACGCGGGCATTACTCTTCCCCGCGAGAGTTATGACGCGGCATATGTTGTCAGTCCCGTATTTCGCACCTGTTCACGCATTTTTCTTCGCCGCGCGAACGACTTTCGTTACGTCGCTTTTAAGGCCAGGCGCATATTGCGCGCAGGGTGATGCAACGCGGCATTTTGTAAACGATGTAAAACAATTGGCGGACCGAGAATCATAGAGGTGTAGGTAAAAAAGAAATAAAAGATCGAGCTACCGCCATATTTCACACAGGTTTATGTCAGGTTGTGAAATCTTGGCTCATTTTTTTATTTCTTTTAACCTACATAGCAGGTTGAAGGCTTTGGTGTCCCAGCAAAGTTATTTTTAGTAATTTCTGGGTTAACAGCAAACCTAAGTGTCTTCAAAATTTATCTCTCAAATCAGGATGCTGTGACGAATTCTCTTCATTTCTGGAATCACGTGCACATTAAATATGATTAGTAAGCTATTTGTTCGCATATTTATTTTCATCAAATTCACGCGTCACATTGTTTACTACTAACACTGACGAATTTTCCTTTATGCCGTAAACTTGAAAAAGTTAAAAACTGATAATTTACTTCTATAGTCGTAGATGTTCGACGATTCGTGCGCCAAACATTTAGACACGGCGTAATGAAGATCGCTGGGTAATGCTCGCTATTTAGTCGTGGCGTAACGAGCGTTCCCGTCATCGAGACGAAACGGAAGCTCGCCTTTCGTCGGGCACGTTCGACGAACAATTAACTCGCGTTATTCCCGTGATCGATACCACGGTGAACACGCGATACCGTCGAACGATCGTTTGTTCGTTTGCTAATTTTTGTTTCGCGATCAGTCCCCAGGAACTATCGCTTGTGTGAGGTATAAAAACGATGACGTTGAGGTACGCATAAAAAGAAATCTATTTTATTAATGTAGAACATGTATCTACTGAAAGGAAAAGTATGTCAAAAGTAATACTATCCGTAATATATTACTCTTTTTTGATAGCTGTATATTATAATTGAAAAATGCTACTACTATTGAACTCAGAATATCACTGAGAAAATCAAATACGAAACCTTTTCATCTGACCACAATAATTCGATCGCCCATTGTACGGTAAAAATGCGATGACGTTCGAGAATGTTTCGCCCCCATATTGGAGCACCGCCAATTCTCTCCGTTCAACATTATTTCTGGACTAATTCGCGGAATTCCGGGTACCATGAAGGGTGCATTCGTAATGCGCAACAAACATCTTTCCTGACCTTTTTTCCCCCTCCACTTGCCCCTCGGGCCGCCTCGACACGGAATTAAAAAAGGCTCGATTGCAAAACCACCCCCGTTTTCGATTTATACCAACGAAAAGCCGGCGCACAGTTTGCGCCACGGTTCCTCGCCTATAATTAACGCCGAGGATGCAAACTGTACTTACGAACGATTAATTAAACCGCACACGGTTTGCTCGCCCCTGGGACTCGTAAGCGCCACGGCCGCATTGTAATGAAATTGTGTTCCGATGATAAAGATACCAGCAGTTGCTTAACCCGCTGTTTCGCGCTGCGGTGCTCTCCTTTCATAGATTATCGGCTCACGCTTTGTCCCTCGGCGTGCGTCGAATACCGAATATCGGAAACGGCTATCGAGCTTGCGACCGAACGACGCTACAGTCGAGACAAAATCAACTGGCCATTGGCGAAAAACTGAACGTCCCATCTCGATTTTGATAAAACATTACAAGAGTAAGGGGTTAGCCAATTTTTCGAAATTGGCAAGTAGTCGTCTTTGAGGAATTTATTCCAAGAGAATGGTGCAATCTATTTATTTACAATGCTCTTGTGGCGCGAATAATATTTGTTTTCTGTATTAATTACTCTAATTAGAAATAATAAGAGAAATATGTAAAAGGTACAGAAATAAATGAAATACAGAAAATTTTTGAACCATGCACTGCATAGGAGTAGCAAACTCCTGATGTCGTTAACATTGTGTGGCCTTGAGCAGCCAATTGATTTTGTCGCTACTCTAGACACGTGCACGCGCGTGGAAGCGCAGGATCCCAGTAATGCGAAGGTGAAAAACAGGGGCTACAGCCGAGGTTACCGTAGAAACAAGGTAATAATGGTAATCCTTTGATCTTTCAATTTCGGCACTGCCGTCTGGCTCATTTAACCACGGACTGCCTGCTTCAAAATGAAGCGGAAAAACGAGATATCCGGATCGTGTTCGGTCCGTTGGTCGAAAGCTAAGATTGGAGCCCACTCTGAAAATCCAGGGCTCTCGGGTTTTACCGTAATTGCGGTATAAATGAGTAAAATTTAAATATCGACGACGAAGACTGTTCTGATTAGCTATGGAAATGTATAACTCTTCCACTGAAACGTCCCTCCTTTTTGCGTATAACAGTGACGTGAATTAATATCGCGTCTGCTGCATTTACCGCTCTTTGAAGGAGATTGGAAAAGAATCTCATTACGTTGTTGTTTCTTTTTTTTCCTGGTGGCGGCTGTAAAATTTCTATTAAATCGTAATTGTTCTTCCGTAATGGGAAAGGAGATTGATTGTCGTGGCTGCGCGATTACGTTCCTTCCTTTAAATGGATGATATTAGAAAATGAGAAGAACAGGTATTTGGAAGTTTTCAAACAAACTGTTTCTTGGACTATAGCTTTGGGTCATCTTCAGATCCTAGACATTTGGTTTTATAAAGTTAGAAAGATGCAAGAAATAAGATTTTACGAGTTTCGTTTATATGTACCTGAAATTGTTGAATAAACAGAGTTCAGAGATCTCTATCGTTACCTTTGTTTCCAGAAAATAAGGTAAAACTGTGTAAGACCACCCTCTACGTAGAAAGAAATCTCTGCTTTCGGTGGTATACCTGAGTCGAATGGGTGGTATGCTACTATGGTTCTTCAGAGTTAATTCATGCTTCCTAGGATGGACCAGATGGCACGATAGGATATTCTTTGTAGCATTCCGACGTTTTCCAGTGACGCCAGGCCGTGGCAGAAGGTTAATAGAAACCTCCACGAGACGCCTTTGTTAATACAATGGACAGCGCATTCATGCTTCAGGACTGGCTCTGGAAACCCGACTATACATTATGCATTAGGACAGGTTGGCGTGGTCGCACCTTGTGCTTAAAAATAATTAGAGCTTTACAACCAGAAGAAGATTCTATTTGAAAAGGAACGAAAGTGTATATCTCGCTGGTTGCATATACAACTTAAGAAATTCTATAATGAAACGTAACACTCTCCTCCCAAATGTTTTCAATTTTTAGAACCGCGACTTTAATAAAATACTTTAAGACACAGTTCATAAAATGACAGACCTCTTTACAAATTAAAATAAAATTGATAAATTAATTTTCAAATCCACGGTGTTTGCCTGAAACTTGGTTTGTTCTCCTAAATGACTGTTCATAAGGGGTAGCATATGAATGAAGGAACTCTGTCATGATTTGAGGTTCCTGGACGGAATTTCCTGGTTCATCGAACTTTCACGCTAGACTATCGATTCCGCGAACATCTATCGCTCCGATGACGCTTGTCGCGTTAAATTTCTCATGTCCCGTGGCCGTCAGGACATGACGCGGCGACAGTACTAGACAGTGGTCCCTTATCAAACATAGAGGGTCCACTAAGAATTTTTCAGCAGCCCATATCGCGACCCAGAATATCCCAGACGGAATCGAGTTTCCATCAGCTGCGCTGGTTATCGTGGAAATCCCTCGCGCCGGATTTGTCATCCCTTGCACGAGACCCCCGGCACTCGTGTCAAAGGAGTGACGATCGTGGAAAGCTTTGTCAGAAATACCAACCCCTCCACTTACGTACCATCTCACGTATTCACCACCACCACCACCAGACATCACATTCCGCTCTTAAATTCGCGCGCGTACATCCCCTGACAAAACGATGGAACACACAAAAATTTGCCGTGTTTCTCAAAGTTACTGCGGTGCTACATTTAAAGGGTGAATTGAACTTGAATAGGTTTATCTAGAAAAGAGTGCAAACAACGATCATCGTAGAAGGTATAGTTTACATGGCGATCCATGCAAAATCTTGCACACAAAAATGTGTTATAATTTTGTCAAAGGGGAGTGTATTTACAACATTCCTCTTGATAAAACTGGTTATTTGTTGCAAGAGAAAAAGAATTCTGAAGTTTTCACCTAGCTTCTAGAGTGGAATTCTGTTACATGGCGTTAATTTCGAGAAACGCCAAAAATCTGGAGGTGTCTTATCGTTTTGTCGTGGGTTGTCCGGGCGCGCACGCCTACTGTTTGCGTAGATATAGACGGAATACCCGCGCACGCTGGAGATGGTGGCAATATTTGCGCGCTCCTGACAGGAAGACAATGAGCCTCGATCCGACACGCGATATACAACCCCCTCTGGTTCTCTATCATCCGCGATCCACCCTTCAACCCTCCCCCGCTCCTCTTCTTGTTATGGTACACCCATCCAGACGCATCCAGCCCTTCGTCGCCGGGAGAAAAACGGGGGGTGGGTGATTCGAGGCAGGGCGGGGAGGGTGGCGAGCCAGAGGGATGGATGCTTGACGGTAATCCTGAATTGTAAATTAATCCTCGACCTTTCGAGATTAATTTATACCTCGGGATTACAGGAGCGCACCTAGGCAGTCAATCGATCGGGACGGTGACCGTTCTCTATTTACTTTAGTTTAATCTTCGGCCCGCGATCGTCGAAAGGCTTCCACCCTCGTTGAATATACTCAGCCCGTGTGACTGATAAACGACGCTGTAATAAGTTTCGCCGCTGATGAAGGTGTCGTCGAGGGTCGAGGGCCAATTTCGTTTCCCACGGGGGCCAAACGTTGCTTTTATTTGTTTACCCAGTAGTCCTACGTTCGAACGACGCTCAACGACTCGGGGATGGCCGATTCCGCGACTTATTGCGCTGCGCATCACATTTTCGGCTCACGACGACCGGTAGATCATAAATTACTCGTTTAGTGGGATCGTGCCGGTAATTCGCGTCACATTAATTTCCAGTATCGTCATATTTTACGTCTCGGGTGCTCTCGTATTATTATCTATGGGCATGGTGCTGGGAAGCATGCGAGGAGAATATTTAGGACTATTGTTGGTGCCCTTTATGGACATCGTATAGTGTTTAGGGTGTTTCTTTGCGTCCTTTTGCTTTGATGGTGGTTTGTTTATGAAGAGATTAATAATGAGGGATAACTACTGAATTATTTTTTTTCTCATATGTTGAACACTTAACTGGTATTTGTTTTATTATATAAATTGTTCGCTTACTACAACGTATTCGCAACAGTCGTCAAATCAAGAAGGAATCTCGCCGACTATTTACATAGTTCACACTCTTTCTCTCGCACACGTCCTGTCAATCACACTCATTCTCTCCCAGTTCGCGAGAAGTTAACTTGGACTACAATCAGTATGGAGAAAATAAAAAAAAAATCGTAATAGTGTAGTTCTTGAGGTAAACTGGTCTGTCTTCAGTGCACAAATAAGGACATACACTCCAAACGATAGTGTCGGTGATGTATAATATTTGTGGACGTCAGGTCTGAAAGTGTTAAGTATATAAATTGAGAGCCATTCCTCCAAAAACCCTCATCCCTCTGGATGCAACGTAAAGTCCGCGGAACGCATTACATCCTACTTCCCACAAATTTCCACGTTTCCGCGTCCGATCGATGATTTCGGCGTCCACGGGACGGTAGTTGTTGGAAGTTCGATTGGATGGGTCGGGCGAAGAAAACCGTACGGCGTTGGAAGACTTAACTGCCGGGGATAAGTAGCTGACACTTCCGTTGCGTCAGTGGCAACGTTTGCTGGATTCGTGGACGCGTTCCCTTCCAGGTCGCAGACGGCAGCCTCGGAGCTTTCACGGCTTTCGGACAAATTGTGAAAAGAATGATGTATTGAGCCTGTAAACGGCGTGACGTCGAAGGAGTCGTTCAGTGGACCTCCCAACGTCTACGGGTCCCCCGGAACAGCTTCTTACATCCGTCTGGAGACGCGACCGAAACGTCTGCCCGCAGCAACCGCCCATTACGTCTATTGTATTCCCGAGGAAACAGTCGTCCCGGACACGTAGTTACCCCCTTGCTCTTCCGCCGCCCGTCGATCCCTGGATGCCCTGGAAGTCTTTCCAGCGGGTCACAATTACATTTTCACGTCCCGCAGTTTGGACAAGCAAGACCCTTTCGCGGTTGAAAATACGAGCGAACCGAGAGAAAGGACGAGATTTTCCTTGGCGATTGGAACGCCCTGCGGTTTATCTCTTTAACGATCTCTTGTGCCCGCTGGATAGTCTGAAATAAGTTGGAAATTTGTCGCGTATCGACCGAGATTGGATCGATCTTGAATGCTAATAAGGAAATAATTCGACATGGAACGGGTTGGAAGGTGTTAGCTGCTGCGAAGCAATTTGCAGTTGGATCTCGGTTAACGTCCACCCTTCCTTTGGAAATTATTGCTGACGATCTCTATCTTTCCTTTTTTTTACGATTGTCCGTGACTCGTTTGGCGAAGAGCTTCGCGGGTTGCAGAGCTTTTGGCGAATCGGGTTCGACGAGAACTTTCAGCTGCGCTTGAAGGGTCTTATTGGAATACCATTAAAGGAAAGAAATGGAAAAAGTTTTTCTTAAAAAAATAAATTGAAGTTTTGCAAAGAGGTCCCATTAATTACTACGAGGGTATGCGTCACGCCGACTAAGATGTTACCTTCTAACAGCTATAATCTCGAAGTTATCGTCGAACCTACGCGACATGGGAAAGCGAGATTCCGATTGAAAGAGCAGTGACGTGACCACTGATCGTTGGGACACCTCCGAAAGCGTCCTTTCTCGTCACGCTAGCCTTCGCCATAATTCGAAACGGCCGACAGGTCGGAATGTTTATACCCTGTAGATACTTTACCTAGCTAACACTCTGTGGTCTAAACCCGTGATATATAACGAGTGGTTGACTAATCCCTTCCACCCTTGTGGTCAAGGTACCTGCCTTCGAAACGTAAATAGCCACGACTACGTTTGAAATATATTCCGGAGTTATACCTTCACGAATCGCGTTAGCATTATCACTTTAACTAGCCTTAAATAGAGCTAGTCATGCGGGGCGGCGGGGAAAATAAATCACACAATGTTCGCCGTTGGAAATAAATTATCGATCCGGCTACTAGGGTTTGCCGAGGTTCGAACTCATACTCGAACTCGGGGAATTAGTTCAACTGGCCTCATCCATCTACCGCAATCAGTTTTACGGTCATGGATATCTGTGATGAATAGAATATCCGTTGTATATTGTCTATGGGTACGAAAATTCATCGACGTAATCGGTGTAATTAATTCCTAGTCATCGTTGAAACTGCAGTTTTTGAACAGCTCATCATATAGAGAAGATCTCAGATTATTCTTGACATTTTAGTATTAAAATCAAACTTTTAATTAATAATACACTTTATTATACACGATTTCCAACAGTGACTTACACTAGCAATGCAGCTGATCAGTGGGATTACGTATAATGCCAATTACATATCCCCAGTGTATCAAACAGTTGCAATAGGTGACGTAACAACTGAGAACAGTGTCAATGCAATATATTTAACGGAATTGACAGGTCACACAATCCTCGGAGGTGGATATGTCCCTCCATTTCGCACAGTGAAGATTGCTGTCTGATTTTCATTATCTTTCCTCGTCAACTATCGAGTCTAAGGATTCCAATAATAAATAGATTTCTGTTATCTGACTTCTTTGAAGTCGTCCGCGCGGATGTGTGCAGTAACACCTGCTACGTGCCGGATAAATTTATTCAGAACGTGTTTCTGTACGTTCTACGTGCTCTCGTTAATCTCGTGATTAATGCTACTTTCGCAACGAGCAGAGAAGCTGCGGCGAAACAACGGGGCCAAGTTATTCGGGCAAATGCGAGACCAACAAACACGCTGCTTTGTGGTAATTACTTTTAAATATACTCTTGACGAGATGGCCGCGTTCCCACCCTGCACTTTGTTGGTTAAAAGTGTACGGGTTTTCGCAGAGCGGCGCCAACTGGCGCGCGAGGACACCAATTGTGAAGAGAGCCTTTCTGGAAATTAAACTCATTGGGAATCTAATTCCGAGTAATCAAGGCTTCGCCCAGGTTTCACCTATGCCTGACGCGGTCTGACCCCGCTCAGAGGAGCGCGCCAGACGTTCTCATTCCGCGAAAACGAATGCTCGCATAATTGCGTAACGACCCTACGCGATATAAAGGAATCCTCGAGGCACATTCTGGGGAACGCTTATTCATAAAATACTGGGTTGCTTTGCGTACACCTCAGAATTATTACCAACGTCATGGCGCGCTTGGTTTTACAATTAGGTTGAATTTGGTCGTGCAAGTCGCTCGTATAATAACATCGATTAAACTAAACAACCTCGTTATTTTTTGAGAAATGAAAAGACTTTGTTCGAATAATTAGAATGCACACTATACGATGAAAAGTAATTAAAATGATTATAAATCAAATATCGAACGGTTAAACACGTCGACTTAATTTCGCAAGACGCGCGTATATTAGATTGCACGGTATTAGTGGAACGGGGTACGATACTTTGGTTACATGTGCTAGTCGATGACGTCCTGGACCTGATATTAATCGCGGCCGATTAACGTACCGAGGCAATTAAACGCTGTCCCGCGATTCTCGTTATCCTTTTCCCCGTTCCAATTAGCTATTAGGATCGACCGAAGACGAATGATAACAAGTCTCTTGGAACATTGGTCCCGTGTTTTATAAAGCCATTATTGGGCCCTAAGTGAATACGTAAGCAGGGGCTATTCATCAAAGCGTTGCTTTGGTCCGTCCTCGTATCCCGACCGTGTAAGGCCGCGCTCGGAACACGCTTACACGACTAATAAATAAGATGTACGCGGTCTTAACGATTTCGATCAGCCATTTGCCCGGACGAGCGCAAACATTATGCGCTGCATGCTGGCCGATTTCGATATTACGCCGTTTGTCCGACGAGACACACGTCGCGGCGTACACGACGGTCGTCATAATTTATGATGGCGAATTAATTTTATAGAAAGGGAAATATACGTACATATATGTGAAACGGTCGTTCCCATTTACATAACATGAATAATTATTAATAGTTCCCGCACGCGTTACGGCGCGGCCGTGTGCGTTAACGAACGACCAGCCAGCGACGCGAAAGCCGCGATGAGCAAAATTTTGCAAACCCCTTCCCATCTGACAAGTTTCCCAAAGGGAATACAATAACGTGCATCGAGGCGCATGTACTATAGGAATTTTAATACAGAGTAACATGTTTATTAGCAAATTTTATAAGCATTTCAAGGTTTTAATAAGGGATACGCGAAGGGATTGGGAAAATTACAGGAAATAGGTAATAGAAAATGATTCAAATTACATGTTTTTCGCAGTTAAATGGCTGTTTGGAAACACTGTGCACGGACACGTCGAGCAATATCGCCTAATTGAATAACGATAACGCGCAGGTATACGCCGCCAAACGTACCCGTTAATTATAGAAAGGTCGTATTGCGAAACGGCGGAAATGATTCGCCGGCAACGATAATAACATTTAACGGTTCATCGAGCGCTGTAATCAACAATCGAACGAGATAATCAGGTAACGATATTTAATTACTGTGTGCGTTATTAGTCCCGCGGCCTTACGAAACGGAACGTGACACGGCCGGCCAGTTTCTGGCCGATTTGTTTCATAAATTATAAAATCGACGTCGGACGCAGCGAGGAGCCTCCGGTAAAATTTCTATTTTCGCGTTAACGCTAATTTTCACCGACTATCGAGTCATTGCTCGCATCGATTGCCACCGATTTGTTTATTGGTCTAACGTGGGAAAACCTTGACACCAAATAAACTAACAGAAGCAAGAATGACACAAAGATTTTCTGGTAAACCACTCCCTTGATATTAAAGAGAACAGAATCTCGATTATTGCACGGGACCCTCGTTAGGAACCTAAACAATAAAATTGAAGGTAATGGAGACATGTTGCGTGGAGTTTCCACTCACTCGACTAGCTACATCCATTATTGGAAGACTTTTCAGTCAAAATATTCCACAGTAATCGAAGTTTTCAACACAGAAATAGAAATAAGAATCGAGATGAAGCATTAAAAGAGATTCTAGATGTGAGAGGATCGTTGCCAGGCGAAAACAAATTTCTGAGAAGCCAAGTTGGATTCCTCGAGGCGTAGAGCTCTATCGAAGATGAAAAGGGAAGACGGGCCAGCCGCGGCGCCTTAAAATTCCAAAGTTAAGTCCTCGACACATGCTGTAAATCATGGCCGCGTTACGGAATCGTTCCGTCTGCAAAACGTCGAGAGATGACGCGGCGTGGGGAGATCGGACGGAACGGATCACCATGAACAGGGGACCACGAACGACGGAAGAAAAAGGGCACCTCGGTCTGCGCGAAGAGCAGAAGAGTTTCGAGGCACAATAATAATTTGAACGCCGGTCATATTTCACTAAGGCATCCGTGAGTTATGGCAGTCGCGGTCGACGCAAATGATTTAGGTTTAATAACGACGGTCTGTCCGTTCGGACCAGGTCGGCTGGGCATTGTCAGTGAAACGCCTGGGCCTTCTTCGCGATGTCTTCTCGGGCCCACGGAATGACTACTCGAGGTCATCTTCGTTCTGGAACGACGTCATTGTGCATGGTTATAACCCAATAAACGTGAAAAACACCTTGGCGAGGAATTCAGCACTCGCATCTAAAAAAGCAAGCTCGTCGAATTGACTTAAAGTAGGTAGTCTTAAGATTATTGAGAAAAGTGAAATTTATAAACATTATCTGTCCTACATTCGAGACGTCGCTATACTTCGAAAACGACCTCAAAACGGACGCACATTTATTTAAACATGTGTTATTATTTTTAAGTGCTGAATCCGACTACGTGGAGTTTGCCACGTATGGAAAACTACATCTCTTATACGCTTTGGAGCACGTTGAAAATGTAGCGACATTCGAAACGAGCGTGCAATGTTTCGTTTGAAGAAATTCGATGATAAAATAACCGACTGCATCGTATATCTGTCGGCTCAAAGCGAAAAACTGTTACGGCCGTGTTTGCGTTGCGTGAAATTCGTGTTTCCCTGTGACTAATGTTTAACTATTCTCGCAAGAAAAATACACATGAGAACACGAATTTTGGTGGCATGAAAAGCTTTGCGAGGTACACGAAATATTGCTTTTATTAAACCAAGTAATAAGTCGGGTAGGATCTTTATCTCGTTTTTTCTAAAAACGCCAGTTCGTATTGCGTTTCCACAAATATTGTTTGACGTGGTGTTTGAGCATACTTTTGTACAGTGAACCATTCCTCACGCTCCGGGTCGTTTGTACTATGCTATAGGTTCCACTTTTGTTCCTGAAAAGTTGAAACGTTCGAGGGAACAACATTTTTATTGAGATTGTTCGAAAGTAAAGTCTCTCCAAAAGCATCCATGTGCCATCACAAAATATATGTATGTATACTTTATATAATATTAATCTGCAATACAGAAGTTAATAATCACTAGCGATAAAATTCAGCCAAATCTTTTCATATGTACGTAGCATAGTACGATATGTTCATTCGAATAAAGTCCTTTTTCGACCTCCTTCCCCACGCTAAACCTCCTCAAATATTTCAGATTTAATCCGTCCATAGGAATCAGATTTCCGTAAAATACGAGCCTTTAAAACTCGACTGAACTGGTCAGCCAACGTAATAAAGATAAATTTTTCCAGGTATCAAAAGGATTGGTTGGCTGGTTAGCGCACCGAAAGAGACTCGAATGTTAGACTCTAGCGGCTAGAGAATGCAGTGACAGTTTAGAGGAACATTGACCACGTGACACGTGACAATTCCTAGACGACTTGCGATACTGGGAACCGAGAAAATCGTACGACGGAGGGGAGGTAGAGCAAGCTTGTCTAAATGTTCGAGCGGAGAGCAGAGAAGAGGACGGTATCTAACGCCCACGGCGTCGAGCTCTCGTGTTTCTATACATACACGTTGGACTGCCATGTTTATGGCCACAGTGGAATTCCGGTTAGTTTCCCTATAGCCGAACAGATAACACAATTTCGTGGCCCGTGCTTGCGTATCGGTGTTATTGGTACCGCAGAGGCGCGGCTGTCGCATAAATACATCCTCCTTAATGTTCGAAGCCACTTTCGACTTGCCCGCCGCGCTTTTGCCCCGCGCAAGCGCGCCCTTTCGTTTTAAGTTAATAAATCAGACTGTATTTGTTCACGAAGGTTTGTGCGCAATAAAGCTCCTGGTATCGCTATAGTTCCGTGCGTTAGCACGCTCTGGCGCATTCCGGATAGTTGGAATTCCTTGAAGGGTGCACTTCGTACGTGGAAGCCATTAACCGGTTGAGGCGTTGAAATTTTTGCTGGAGAAAACGAACTACCACGTTTGAAGCATTCAAAACGATCATGTTTATCATTTTAGTGCTGGAAGTCTTCGAAGTTTCCAAGTGTGTTAACATTTTAGTGTTTTCTCGTGGATGTACAGCCAGTCCCATAATTAATCGTACCCTCTATGTCTATTGAAGAAGTTTGGCTAAATTAAATAATAGTTTCGATATTACCAAATGAATTTTGCATTACAAATACGTATACGAATAAGTTTGTACATGTGCATATTTACATTATATATCAACATATTTATGCAAACATACACTTGGAAATATCAGACCTATTATTTAATTTACATAAATTTCTTCAATAAACATAGAGGGTGCGAATATTTATGGGACTGAAACGCTTTTCAACGACAATTTTACTTCGGCATTTCGTCCACAAGTTATCGAACGATATACTAAAGTTGTTACGTTGTGGGTTTGTACAGGATTCAAATGGAAAGTTTGTGGTGACCATTCCATCACTTGTAGCTCCTCTATCTGCAGCAGTCTAAATTAAGTTTGATACAATTTTGATGCGAGCTCGCGGTCGTTGCCTAGCTAGAAAATGAAATTATCCTCAATCAACCGCTAGCCTTCGTTTCAAGTTAGTTAATAAATCAGCCGACTCGTGTATTTGTTCATGGGTTCACAAACCTCTGAATATCGCTACAGCTTTCGTTAGCACCTTTATGGGCAGTCTGAAACGAATTAGAATTTCTCGAAGTGGAAGTGAAAAATATTAGTTGCTGAAAAATTGCATAAAGCGCAATAGTTGTAATACAAAGGTGTTGTTTTTTTCTTAAATTACAATGCTATAATCCCTAACTCCAACAACAGATAATCACGAAATGTTGAAATGGTCAAGTGTCCAATTTTCCTGCCAGGAGGCTCGAAGCTTCCATTTGCAGAAGGTTTAAACTCCGAAACTAGCGCAAGGATGTCCTATTTAGGTGAAGGTACTTGGTTTCTATATTTCTTCGTGTTATTATTATTATTATCGACATCACGGAACAGCAATTTCGGGTTTGGAAAACCGCAGACGGGGTGTGCTGTACGACGCCCGTCTATGCTTTTACGACGGCAGGAAGCGGCAGCTTGCCGCGCGAATTGCGAAACAATGCCTTCGAAGTTCGAGGTCTTCGACTAATCGGCGACGCTGAACTGCGGCTTAGCGCGCGGCGGTGCAATTTCGCGAAGATTAGCGAGCAATCAGGCCCTTTCACGATGGATTCCCTCCATTCGATTCAGCTATCCTCGGAACGGTTAGGCGCGAGGGAAGACCGTCCGCTTGCCACTTTCTTCGCGAGGAACATTCAATTTAATTACCCAGTGGAATGGCACGAATTCAAGTTCTTGCTCGGGGAGCTTAGTTCAACGATCTCGCTCCCTAGCCCCCTTAAGGGAAGGGGGGTGATTCATCCCTGCTCTTTTCCACGATGTTAAGTTTCGACGTTTTTCACGAGTCTAACTTTCTAAGGCAGTCGTCGAGCAACGTGACGTTTGTCGGAGTACATCGAACCCTTTGAATCTGTGTTTAAGCGTTCCTTCGAGCTGGGAACGAGGAGGGAGATCTTGGTCAAACTTCACTCCTGGAACCGAAAAGTTGCGAGAAGTAGATTAGATTACCGTGTATACCTCATCGATTCCTTCGAAAAGAAATCTTGCTGTGCTCAAAGAAGGCCAGTGGGATATACTTCGGACCGTTCATCTTTTATTAGGCATCCCGAGGCTAGATTCACTTGATTCGAAGTTTAAATTCAAAATAATTAAGTTTATATCCGGATATAAGTTTCATTTTTCCCTCAATTAAGTATCGACAGTACCTTCACTTCTCTCTCATGCTCTATCAATTTCGCTACCGACAGTCTATCTCTCGTTACAGCGTTTAATAATAATTACGAACACGTCTTCACCATTATGATGCTATTAAAGGAACCTCGAAGAAAAGGGAGATCACATTGTTGCGCCACTCTGCCTCTTCTTTAGATCCAACTCGGTGAAAATGCTTCCTGTTTTACTGACTTCAATTGCTGCTGAAAAGTCTAAAATTTCCAGACGTTCCTAAGGTTTAATTAAGTGCGACGAGGTAGCTTACCGTTGTTCGGCGGTTCTTTGCAGTTGCTAATAAACTTCGAGTCTATGCTGCTTTTGCGTGTAAATAGTCAAGAGACGCGTTTCGAACAATACCCAATTAATTTTCTCCCCGAGTCGCTTGAATTTTAATGCGCAGCAACCTCATTTTCAAGAAACGGACCAAGTTCCGGGTGGACTTGAAGCGCGGGACAAGTTCTCCGGCAAAAATTCCAACTGTTTAAAATTATGTTGAGCGTAAAAGTATCGGAGAATTATTTTTAGTTCAGCAGGCAAAGGTATAGCGGTTAAAAATTGTTACAGCTTTAGGAAATTACAGCAGACACCGAAGTATTAATCCTTTGAGTGCCATAGTTAAATAAAAATAGCGTGGATGTCTATGGAATTATATTCTTTTTAGAGAATTTTAACAGTAAACATAGCAAAAAGAAGCTCAAAGATCATTCGATACAAAGGTGAAAAGACACGAAGGTTTTATCCATCCCCACACGTTTCTCCAATTATTTCATCTCACGGTACGACTGAATTCTGAGCTCACAAGGGTGTAACTTTGGACAATCGCTCGTATCCACGAGATACTCTTCAAAATGGAGTACTCCGGAGGCATTAAGGTGGGCGAAGGCGAACTCGCGGAATGCCGGCGGACCGACTTCCATCAACTTTTAAATCCAAGTAATTCCTCCTTGCCGCAAAGTTATCCGCCGCAAAGTAGTAAGTTGAGGAATGCGCAACTTTATAATTTGATCGCCGCAGGTTATGGGGGTGCAGGGTGGTGGCTGAGTAATTTGCAACGAGGCACGCGTGAAACTTCGCGATATTAATTCGAATTTATGCCCAGGCAACGGCTCTCGCTACCGCGATGGCCACCGATGTCCAGCTTATCGTGTCACTGGGAAACAATCGACGATTGTCTCTAACCGTTCGCTTTTGGAAGTTCGATCGAAGTTGGCTAACAGGATTACAACGCCCTCGCGACTTCACGAGGACAAAGAAAAAAAAGTGCTGCTGGGGAAACGTAAAGGATTGCCTATTATTTTTTCGCGAATAACACTCCGGATCCCGTTCCCCTAAGTGATGTACGAGTCCACCGAAGAATTCCCGTGGAAAAACTTAATAAAACGGCAATTGTCGTGTCTTATTTCTCGGACGATCGTTCAATGTTCCGCGGTAAGAAACGTAAGAGTTTCATCCACGCGACCTGGCCTGATTCATTGCTCCTACTCATAGTCCTCGAAATGCTTCTTGTTCTTATATTCCTTGATTCCTCGCTGCCAAGGATTATGACATTGATGTGTTGGTCTATGGAACACGTACGCGAGTTCGTCACGTTTTATTTTGGACAGAATTTATTTTTTAACAAAGTAGTTTCTTCTGTTCATATGTTATGCAGTTACCCTCATAAGTATTCGTACCCTCCATATCTATTGAAGAAATGTGTCTAAATTAAATGACAGGCTTCGTGTTTCCAAATCAATTTTCTATTATAAATATGTACGTGAATAAACATCACACTCATTTAAATTAACATTTATATGGAGGCATCGAACCTGTCATTTAATTTAGACAAATTTCTTCAACAGATATAAGGGGTACGAATATTTATGGAACTGACTGTACATCACTCGATAGGTTTCTCTATTTTCTTGAATATATTCTGTTCGTCTTCGTGACCTAATTCATTTCTCTTCAACATGTATAAAAAGAGATTTGGAACATCTTATACCACGTGCAGAGTATCTTAACAAGTTCGAGTTGGCCTCGTCGGTTCTCTGACGTCTTTTAGCACTGCTTTTCTTTGGCAGCCACGCCACAGCAGGGCTAATAGAGCGTCCATAGCACGCATGCCGATTGATGGTTCAATTTTTCTCGTTAAGCCGACAGTGTCCGTGGCTGGCTCGGTTTTCAAAGGGAATCTTCAAAGAACCCAGCAGCTCGTCTACGAAGATAACATCAATGGCAAATAGGGCACGGTTCATAGATGCTTCTGCGGGCGCTTTTGAGCGAAATTCGACGGACACGTTATTAACGCGACGCGATATTTGTCGAGCGGAACGAATCGTCTGCAATGGACGACGCCTTTAAAGAATTTATTAGTAAAGGCACATTTTTCCCCGAGTCTTGAACACCCGTTGTGGATTTCTTTTTTGTTAAAAATGGAGGGGAGACTTAATTAAAGCGAGGCAAGCTGTTACGAAGATTTTATCCGTTCCTTGTTTCCAGCTGAACGAGCCCGCTTCTAAAAGGGCACTAAAATTTTTGGCTTACGCTCGCGACTTTATTAAAATTCTGCGAAGGAATTCACTTGGAATTGTATGTTACGTTGAAACTATGCGACGAAGAATCTTATTCATTGTTCCAGGTTCCGCTGTATTTTTTCCGACTCTTGTTGCAGACGTCGTCGCCAGGTTTCTTTTAATTTCACCAAGAAGAAAGTACTTGTTTCCGCGTGTGCATTCGCGGTCCTCCGACGAGTAGGCGAACCGTCGGAAATGGAAACGCGCTTTTCTGACTGGTAGCCAGGTATTGCAGGCCACGAGAAAGCGTGTAAGAACTGGCGGGGAAGTTGGACGATTAATCAAACAATTCGCTGATGTCCTCTCGTTTCTTACAAGTCTAACTTGTGTCACAGTTATCGCTAAATCCGAGTCAGGCTATTGGAACTGAACCACATTTGCTCCCATAGTGTCGGTTCATAGATATACGCATTCTACATATTTCCTACTTCATTTCTAAATTAAAATCGAGAGTCAGGGACTAGAAAATTTCCACCTTTTATTATATATAAAATTAATCGAAAGTCAGATGAACGTTATATAGATTCTCCTCAATAAAAAGGTGAATAGGATACCGATTTATGATCAATCCTAATAGACCTAATAGATAATGGACTTCCCTACCCGATCTAGACTCCCCTAAATCATTCGTAGTCGTCAAATTTTATGCAATATCAAATGAATGAATACGAAAGAAGGAAGAGAAACGATGAGTCAGGGAAATAGCGAATGGTTATTGGGGCATGCAAAAAAACCTGACTGTGAATTACAGAGATCGGATCTCGTATGTCGAATAGCCGTAGTCCGTGTAGCGTGTCACGGGCACACTCGATTATTATGCGATTGTGTGCGCCAGTCGGATAACGTACCCGGGAGGTAATAGGTGTCTGCGGATGAGGTTCAGAAACGATAAGGGAAACGCGCCGGGTATTTCGATCGGTGGTGACACTTTTATGCTCGCCGCATAAAAAGCACTGGTAATCAAAAGCTCGTTAAGATGATTTATAATTTGCCACTGCATTTAACTCACCCCCCCAGCACGGTACGTATAGACGCCTCTTTTTTTCGTGACACCGAGCACACCCTCCAGCCATTTTTGTCCGCTTGTATTTTTGCGAACAGGGGTGGCTGACGACCACGTGGTATGTACTAACGTCGCCCTCGCAAAAGAGTGAAACCTTGGTACCGACACTAGGAATCGCACCGTTCCGTTCTAACTTCACGCATCGTCAACCCGAAGTCTCGAATCGCTCAACGATGTTTCTATAATTACATATTATATATTATAAAATTGTTATCTTTACTTCCCGAAAAGTACAGGTCAGTAACGTTCAGAAACTACGGTGATATAATAAGTAATTTCCTTCTGTCGTAACACGAATATTCTGATTCCTTTTGACCCAAAGATTCATTTGATTTACGGAAAATTAAGTTTCCTTGTACTTATAATTACGTTTCCTTCTGTGCAGGTACGTGTCTGTGTACTTCAACTGTTCCCCTGTCAGATGCTAAAAGGAATCGCAAAAGGAATCGAAAACTCTCTTAAATATAAAATAGAAGCTTTGTAAACTTTTAGTTGAGAAGGAAAGAATGAGGATGAAAATATAGAATGGAACATTCCCAGTATCTTCTTCTGTGCAAATATTTCAATCTCACATCGCAAAGAAATATTAGAACGCAAACCATTGCTGATATCCATGTTTTAAGCAGTATCTTCAATTAGATCCAGAGTTCAAGGGGAAGTCGCGACACGGTGATCGACCAGTTGAAAAAAGTTCAGCTCGTGTGTGATAATTGTGTGCTGGTGTTCATGGTCTGTGCATGTCGCGACGAATTCTTGGAAATTGAAATACGAAATGAAAATCACAGGAACTGTGTAGTTGCGGTGCGATGTTCGTGCCGTACTAGGTTGTAGATGCGTTGAAAACGTTATTAGTGGTTAGCGTACCTCGAGCGAGATAGCAAGAGCGATAAAAGTAAAGTGGTATATTTCGAGCAATGGCACATTAGCACCTTTGAGGTTCTGAGTGTTTACGTGTACGGAGTTTCTTACCTTCTCACGTGCTCGCAGATTTTCCATGGAGACGATGTAGTTGAGATTTTTAAGACGAAATATCTTTGCATTAGACCACATGAGTATTTGTTGTATTTTTTTGTGCTGTTGCAGTAAGCACGGTATTGGGAAAAACGAAATTATTCTTGATTAAGAATATGAGCCTCGAATGTTAGAAATCTAAACTTTGTCTTGATAAGTTTCTCATAAATATTTTATTTAAATTGAAAAACTGGATATTTCATTCTTTAATATGTTATCTTTTAAATTATCTAATCTTCAAAGGTCTCGAGACAAAATTTTAACTTCATAGAAATTTTCACGAGTTTTAGCTTGGCAGCCAACGTGTTAATATTTATATACCTCGAGTTTCTCGGTATAACTTTCAATTTAAATATTTGTTGGACGACAGTACTAGGTTGGAAATGTACACGATTTTATCGATCACGGTTCCCATTTGAGGGATTTGACAAGCACGAATAAATCTCTGTAATTAGAACGTAATTTGGGCAAAAATTAGATGACAATATTGTTACTTTAAATACACTTTACGGTGGATTCGTAGCGATGACACGCGGTCTACTTGTTGTGGCGTATTCGACAAATACACGCTTTTACCCGGGTTGTTTCCGTTCGCACGCGCATTCGACGGTTCAGGGCAGCTCGCACCACCAGAAGAACATGAGCAAATTTACGGTGGGAATCGAAATGTTAATTATGCTCTAGCGATTTGGGTCAACCTAGGAAAATAACGAACGTCGAACTAGAATGTTTGTGAAACGCAATGTAAACACCGCCCGATCGAAACGGAATCGAAAGCGACCGCCCCAGAAAACCGCGTATCATTATCCACCGCGCTCGTAACGTGTCCTTTTCCATCGGTACACCGTGTAGCACCGACCGTGAACGATTTCTCTGTAAAATTTTACGCGTTCACGCGAGCGACAGGCGAATATAATAAATCACTCTCAGCGTTCACTTCGACATCGAACGAATTTATGAATACTAATGGCCCTTTACCCAGATACGAAGCTCCAATTACTTCCATTTCGATCAAAATTAATAAACCGAACCATTACACAAATATTTCGGGCAATACTCGGTTCATTAACGGAAGTATCCCGTGTTCGCCTAATTGCGGAGTTCCGTTTTTCAAGGAATTAATGAATGTACTGTTTCTAGTTACGGAGAGGTATAACTGCCGCGTCACCCGTATAGGATGGGCCATTCATTAGGAATTTTTAACAATGTGTTAAAGCGTAATCCATTTTATAACCTTAGAGTACGAGTACGTAAAAAGCAATAACCTAGAAAGTGTCATGGCGGCCAAGCATTAACGCGAACTATACGTCGAAAATAGGAGGGTGAAACAGCATCCATTAGAATTCGCGCCTTCTGGGCGGTCCATAAAATCGATACTTTTTTTCCGGCGCAGCGTCCGAGACGTCAATATCGCGATAAATACATAAAATACGGGGCTCGAACGTGATCGTCTATGGGATCGGTAAACATGTCGGCCGAGAAGTTGCTCGAAAAGTGCACCTCCCCGGGAACTTTCCAAGCACTTTATCGGGATTTCCTCGACTCGATAGGTTACGGAGGCAGTCGCAGGGTCTGGTACATACTTGTCGGGCCAAGACAATCCTCCGTGGGTGGCCGATAAAAAATGGGTTTGCTTAAATTCGCCCTCAACCCTCGAGGGCTGGTCTCTCTCGTACCGTGTCCAAGTCCGCCTACCGCCCTCCTTAAAGACCCTGTTCGACAGGGGGATAGAACAAAAATTTATTTTATTAAAGGTTCGGGCTTAGAAAGTTCGGAATTAGTATTTTCAATATTTCTAAGGAAAACTTGAAATACCAGTCAATTTCTATAGCTTCAAAGCAGACAGACCTCTTAAGAAGTTTCGCCGGTCGTCGTGGTCATAAATAATACCACGATTGCCGCGCAGACCGTACCTAGTGCGGGAAAGTAATGAGAACTTTGCACCTTACAGCCTGACTGGTGAAATATCGGCCGGCGCGTGTAGAACGTCGTCTGAATGATTTAAAATGCATGTCCCTTCGGAACTACGTTCGCGTGGCTATCGCGTAGATCCGTAAATCAGCGAGTTGTTCCGTGAATCCTTAACAGTTCGCGGTTTCTTTCGAAGGCAGGCGATTCTCGAGAAATTGCGCCAAGAAATTCCGTTGTGTAATTTGATAATTGAACCAGCGACATTTTACCTTTTCAATTACTTTTGTTCAGTTTCTTAGCGTGCGAGCGATTTTACTGATAGCCGTGGCACGTGAGAAGTGAATTTATGAAGGTGAATTGCAATCTGTCGCAGGTGACCTGTGTAAGGAACGCAGAAACTTATACGTAAAAATAAATCATTAAAGGTAGCTGCACGCTTTGTAATCAGTGGTATTATTTCAATGGAATTATTTTTATCATAAATCATGTAAATTGTTATCTGAATTGAAAATGTTTTTGAAATGACAATTACAGGATTGTAAAGTATATGTTTTTTTAATAAGCATACTTATTACGTAAATCTTAGTTTAAATTTGTTTAATATAGTAATGTAATAATAAATGCAAATGCAATTGTTACTTCCCCTAGAATCGTTACCCTCTCCCGAGCACTCTGTTACTACATGGACCCTCTTTTTCCTGCTACACTCACTAATCTTCGCCCTTACGAATACTCAACCCCTATTCAGGCACAAACACGCGCACTTGCAACCGCCACTCAGCTTCCGTTAAGCACGCACGCATTCCCCGAATCTTTATTTCTACAATCTCAACGGCACTTGCTTCTCGAGAAACCCTCCCACAACCATAAATATTTCAGGTAAGAGGTAAAGGGTTCCTTGGGTGACATTATGCAATTCTTTTGACATTTAAAGATCGCCGTTATTTCCGTAAATGGAGTCATTTTCCGTTCCTGGGTGGTGTTCCATCTTCAAGAAAAATGGAAACAAGAAGCTATTATTTTAGAGCATTCTGTCATTGTATCAGGTAATACAGTACTCCGATTGTTAATATTTAAAATAATAATTCAAACATATCATATTGTATTTGAACTCTAGTTTAAGAGTATTGTAATTAACGATCATAATAGAACACTTTTAATGACATACAAAATTAATTTTGCTATAAATGTCAAAAGCATAATTACATGTAAAGAGTTATGTCAACTAAACAACGTCCTCCTCGAAACCCTTAAAGTTGAAACATATTTCATGGAATTATAAATTTTAGGACGCTTTCACTTCAAAACTCGGAACCACATTTTTCGAGTTTCCCTTTCAGGTGGGTAGAGCCTGTACGCATGTATGCGTGTAGAGAAATGAGCGGCCATCTATTACCAATATGCCGTTTTACGCCAGTGGAGCTGTGACAATGGGGAGGATGAATTTGCTTTATGTTGTGAAAGAGTCGTCAGAGAGTCTGCGTTTAGTGAGGCAAAAGAATCCCTCCCATGCGCAGCTGACAAAAAGTAAGATTATCGTCGATAAATCTTGTACGCGTTCGTCCATGGAAGGACATTTTTCCACGTTTACGAAACAAAGTGAAAGAGAGAATACTCGAATTTGTTATCGAGATTCCAGACTGCACAACGTCTACCATACGCAATCATTATTAATTCACGTTGAAACTGCTACACTCGAGTTAATTCGATTGTCGAGTCTTCTTCCTTATCCTCGTCTATTCGTCACATTTAACTGATTTATTTAAAAAAAAATCAGATCCAATATTTAGACTCACCCTGTACACCGTTCTCCATTTCAGAACCCTCGCTCGCGGTTCATTTTTTCGACAGAAGAATTTATCGCGATACAACCAATGTGGTTTGCGTGCTTATCCGAGAATCGAGAGCGATCATCGCCGTAGGGGGAAGACAAAATGAGAGGAAAGAAAAGAACGAAGGTTGTTCGTTCTAGCGTGAGGGCCGTCATCGAGTCTGCGCTTACTAGACCAAGAGAATCCTCTCTACGCGGATCGGATAAAAAATGGGATTGCTTAAATTCAGCGTCAACCCCAAGAGTCGGACCCTCGTTCGCAAGAAGTTTGGCGAACCATTGCGGTAATAAATAATGCCGTTGCCCGCCCCTTTCGTCCCATAGACCACGGACCAGCACACCAGGAAAGTAATGAGAACTTTGCACCACCACCCTGCTGGGTATAATGTCGAATCGTACACGTATCGCCGATTTAATGTACACTTGGAGGGGTAAACCATGGCGTTGGTTATTATTTACTGCGTATACATAAATTTAATGGATGGTGGGGCGTGAGGGGGCAGAACGAAAAGAAAGGGGGAGGGTGAGGGGGTCAGTGCGCGCACCCGCGACTTTAATAGCGCACTCAGCGCGAACCGCGGACGTCTCTGTTAAAGAGTGCTTTATCTTGATTTATTCTCGCCTAGAGAAATTGCGGGGAGATTATTGCTGGACGTGAACCGCAATGGGGAGGGGGTGGGCCGACGAATAATTCTATTATGCCGTTGATGAACGCGAAGCGTTTCAGGAGATTGCGTTATTAAGAAAAATAATGCCAACGGTGGATATTAAATTTGTAACGAGACTCTCCTAACCAGATGATGTTACTTAAACCGATTACAAAGCGGAACTCTCGTCGCAGATGTTTCCAATATTAAGAGCGCGTTTCGCGGATCTTTCCGTCGTGTTAAATGTGTTAATTTATTATCCGCAATCGTTCGTCCAGTGGAAACCCGTGGCTAAGCGGCCCTCGTGATTAAGCTGAAAGCGTGTGTGATTCATCGTGAGTTTTCCAACGACGATGGCGTCTGTGCCAGGGAATTACTATTTCACAGTGATTCATGCATCTGGACATGTGCGTGTTGGTTATATGTATTAGAATTAATTCTTAGAAAGGTATTTAATAAATCATGATTTAATGCTTGATAGGGGATGGTGTGATACGTAATGCGTGATTTCAAATCTTTATTAACTTCTGTGTTGTGTAGTTATTAGAATTTCTCTAGGTTTTTATATGAATTTTCAATGGCTTGTTTGTTTCAAAGACGAGAAACTTTCACCGATGCATCCCTCAAGATTTTATCGTTCGGCGCCATTCGTCAGAGAATTACCAAATTCGGATTCAGAATCATCGGTCGCAGTTGTTCCGTCATCCGGCGTTATTTTTGCTCGTCGATTTACGATCTCTGCGACGAAGTGCCGTCTCGATTCCGTCGTTTCTTTCCCTTCCTTCGCGACAACTACGCTACCAAGGGTGCGAAAAAACCTTCAGCGTCGTTTCTCTAGCACGAACCCGTTTCCCGTCGCTCGCCGTACGTAACACGAGGGTTTTTGCAAGGGAACGCATTACCCTACCCGCCGCCTTGACACGTTTTTCAGAATAACGTTCTAGTTTATCGAGTCAGAAGTTTTTTCGTTGCCGCGTCTCTTTCTATATATGGAATCAGCAAAAACACCCTCCCCCGCATCTGGATCCATAATTCATACACCCTCCAGCGGCCTCAAACGTTATCCACCCTCTGATTTCCAATGGTATCGCTCCATTATACCCTCAAAACGGCTCGCTGCCGTGTCGGTGAACCGTGACGGTGTTGGTTGCCGGTTGCTGGCTGTATTGCTGTCGTTTTCCACGGCTATCGTCGTAGTTATTGTAGATACGCGCTGGCCACAACGGCGCACCAACGTTTAGGTCCGATTTCTAGCGGCGCCGTCGTTTTATCAACTCGCCCGCCACGCCGAAAACAGGAGAGTTCAGAGGGAGGTGGCCGGATTAAACTCGCCGCGTCAGCGATTTCCTACTGACAGCCGTAATAAGTCGTCGGGTGCCGGAACAATATGATTTCCGCTAGATTATATCGAGGTACAATGATGAAGGGGCTTCTGCCCCCTCCACTGGAAAATTGGTTCGCGTGTTTATGCTTCGACCGCGGCCGAGGCAGCTCCTAAGCGATCGTGACTGGTATTTTTCACGTTGAAAGAGTTCGATACCCGCACGAACGCTTTGGCAGCTTGCCTGGCTCTCCTTATCGTTGGGTAAACTTTAGACTCCCCGTAGGTTGATCCGTTCCCTCGTTCGTGGAAACGCTTAACGCCCGATGAGTTACGAATTTCACGCGATATCGGACTTCGGATATGTGTAATTCGTGGGTTTTCGTCAAACCTAGTATACTAGAACACTAGAACCACGCCTATTTACTGTAATAAGATTCTACAAAATTGGAGGAATTACCTTACATCGCAACTGTTTGAGTTAAGAGTTGCACTGACTCATTGCAATCACTTGGATGGTTGATTCATCGCTAATAACGACGCAATAACTGCCCTCAGTAAATGAGAAAACTACAAATTAAATAATACTAAGATAATTATAATTTTCGGTTCAACGCTCAATCGCTCGGTATCGCCTTTATTATTCGGAGGTTTTCGAGGAACTGAATTCGACGACAATAACAAGTCGGCAAATTTAACATCCGTTAAATTTGAGTTATGCTTGCAGATATACGTACAGCAACCCTAATTCAGGACAAGGGAGGGAAACAATGAAAGTAATGTACACAACAGAGATTACGCAATGACGAGGATTCTCTGTGAAAAATTAGTTTGCTCTGACCCACCAGCTCATAACTGTTGCGTTTCCACGAAACGAAACCGGAGACCACGGTCTCTGGAACCGGTCTATCTTGGCAGTTTGCCTCGCGTCTCTAGGCACAGTCAATATTTTGGGCAGGTCCGGTTCTGGTTGTCGTAGATATTACCGCCTTTCCCGGATTCCTTCGTGCTCCGTCACGGCAGGTAGAAAACTGTGGAAAACGCTCAATTGACCCCGGGTGTCCCAATGGGGTTCGAAATGCTCCCTTGTGCGAGCTTCCCTCCTCGCAGACGCTCGTCTTTGTGACGGCGATTGTGTTTGTCGACATCGCCGGGGTGTCGAATCACATCTAAACAGGAGATATCTTATTTCCGCGACGCCTCGCACGTTGAAGGATGCGACGTCTTCCTCTGTCGTTCCCTAGCACGTGAACCGTCGCTATAAATTCCTCGATGGAGATCCCTATCTTTATGGACACCCGCTTTACGACTTTAACAAATAGATTTAGGTCCCGCGGTTCGGCTTGTTTTAAATATCGCCTTTCGATTTTCCACGAGACATAAGGCGGCGATCGACGGGTTTATCAGCGATCGACGAGCAAACAGGTCAGTGACGAACAAAGTTTTCGCGCAACGATATCGGTCGCTTCTCGTAATTTTAAGGAAAACGGGAAATTTTCGAGATAAGGGTACACGTCCTTCGAACTCCGATTTGATTCGGGCAGAAGATACGCTATTTTCGAGGGACCCTGAAACGGAGTTTGAGAGAGTTTTATCCTGTGGATTACGTGCCTTGAAAATGAGCCCTCTTGCGGAACTTTTTAATTGAACAATGTTTTAGAATCTTCGTAGTTGAAATATCGATATATTGTAATGTCTGTACAATATATAAATAATTATAAATAACTATCAAGGAATTTCAGTAATAATCAATTTAGTAATGAAATGTTCTTTCGAATGTAACTCGACTGTGTGCTTCTCGAAATTCGTTCATTGCAAGGTCGTTGTTTAAAAATTCGTGTCATGCACAAGGCTGAAAGAGTATCGCGACAATTGATGCACGAAGATAGATGTACTCGTGCAAATTGGCTATTACGGCGTACATGGAAAATTGGCACAGTGTACCAAGAGAGAACGAGCACGAATGAGAAGACACGATATTTCAAAGAACTATTCCATGTATTTCCAGCCATACAGTTTACAATAGCACACGCTAATATTATAAATTTTAATCAAACCAAAAGAGAATGTTTTACTCACCGGTCTATTAAATAATTTTTTCTTTATAGTTTATACTCTTGAATAGCGCTCCATTTGGTCGAAACGTCAAGTATTCTGAATGAATCTCCAGTAAAAGTTGAGTGCTCCGTGTACCTAACAAAACTTACATTTAGACCAACGCGCGGGGTACATTACAAATCAAATAGACGAAGTGTTTTGGAGCACTAATTCCTAATTAAGGACTAATGAGCGTTAAATGACAAGTCGACCCCGCCCTATCGGTTACATAACAAGTATTTTACCCCAGTCGAGGGTCGAGCTACAGAAATTCCAGCGTGTGGTGAGCGGACGGAAAGGTTAAATTATTGGAGCGTGGGCGATAAGAAGAAACTCGCGTGCCACTGTGAAACGTCACGCGTAGCCTGGCCCGAATTAAGGCGTGGGCTTTAGGAACTCCAGCTGGAGGACGATACATACAAGCTAAAGTAATAGAAAAGAAAAGCGAAAAACTTGGACGACATAATTAAAATTACATTTGCGTTTTGTTTGTCGCTTGAAAATGTTTCGAAAAATTCACTCAACATGACTGCAGTCGCAAAAATTCTGGAATATATGCTTCATCCAAAGCCCCAACCATATCAAATAACTCGGTACACAGAGAGCGAGACAAATATTAAATTTTTCAATTAATTTAAATATTAATACAGTGGATTTTGCCAGTGTATTATCAAGTATGAACCTCCCTCACCCCTCTCCCTAGTGTTTAAACATATGCCCCTGTAAGTGGACAGTTCTATTTCCTTTTCAAAGTATACCTAGAGGACACCTTTCTAAAGTCTCCTCAGAAGAGACAACCGATTGCAAAGGATTAATTTGGTTCAGCGCGTAGCGTTTCGCTCTCCGAATCATCGGAAAACATCGTTATTGTTATCAAGGGGATTTCATTCCCCCCCCCCCCCCTCCTTCCCACCACCATCGAAACGCGTAATACTGCGTACAAACACTGCGGAACGCAGATTCGGCACTCGTCGAAATAATCTTGCAGCGTCGTGGAACGGGACGGCGAACGGGGAAACAGCCGTCGCGAGCGTCGCGACGCTGGGCTGTCTTGTGTTTGGATAATACACACAGATAGTCGGATAATTCACTTGTCTCGTCGAAAATGAAATTACGAGCGGCGGGGCGGTGCAGCTATGCAAAACCCGGCAGTTGGCGAAATGGCAACGCGGCGGCCGCGAGGCAATGCATAAAAGCAGTATAGCGTATATTATTTTACATTTCCCAGAGGGTCTTCCTATGGGAATTCAAGGGTAGAGCGCCGCCCCCGCCATCTCTTTCCCCGTTCCCTCGCCGCTCGCCCGTCTAGCTTTCGGTTCGACCCTCCAGGTAACGGCAAACTTTGCGCCTTTATATATTTATATTCGATAAAACGATGCCACGAACCGCGCTCCCCTTTTGTGAAGAAAAACGCACGTAAGTCTCATTACAGGAATCGAGTTTTCCGCGGGAGCAGCCGCATGGGACGAATCCACGTACGAACACGGGACCACCTGGGAACGGACAGGTAACGAGTCGACCCTTCGCGCTATGAGGGGGAATCGTAGACGTTATGTGTCGCGGTGAACGTAAATTCTGTGTACAGAAATTTACGTCAATCCTAGTACACGGGATCCCTGGGTGTTTCTCAACGCGGATTTCGATCGTTGAATACGCATCACGACGGGAGACAGGGGTTTAGCTTGGAAAGAGGGTGGAGGGAGAAAATACGATTGTTCTCGTTAATAATCACAGCTCACAGGTGATTTTTTTATCGGGTTGTCTGGAAAATCCATGTCGATTTTTGATAGCTGGTACAGGTCTGAATATATTGGAATGGTTGAAAACAAATAACATTAATACATCTCTTGAAAGGCGGAAAGGTTGTGTACCTTTTATGTCTATTGAAGATATTTATTTAAATGAAATGGTAGGTTTTATGTTTCCAAGTGTATGTTTGTATAAATATGTTATGTATAAGCTTATTCATATACATATTTATAATAAAAAATTCATTTGGTATTATCAAAACTATTATTTAATTTAGTTAAACTTTTTCAATAGACGTAGAGGATACAAATATTTAGGGGATTGACTGTATATCAAAATTGAAATGTGCCTTCGAATTTTTCTTCAAAATTGGCACGAACTTTCTGGGAAGCCAATAAATTACCCAACAGAAAACATAATTGGCAATCACCCCTCGTAAACAATCGCAACGCGTATCAGAGGATTTCCAGCCAATCAGGGTGACTAGGCACGACGATCACGCGTGTTCACATATAAAAGTCGTCCACGTCGGATCCATGGATGCCCTTGCGGAACTGTAAAGTACCGAATGTAATAAATGATTCCCTCCTTCTTCCCCCGCTTGGTCTAGCAGTGGTTACGGTTAGATGGAGAGGGGCGGTCACGGAATAAATTAAGTTTTCTACGGAGGGCGGACAGGCTCGTTCGCCTTCTGGAGCCGGGGGTAGTTTAGTTTTAAGGAAAGTGCTTGGACGATGGACTACCCCCTGGGACGACCGAAACAAAGGTTCGAGACAGGACGAATTCGTTCGAAAAAGCGAAAGGAAAATCGCAGAGGCGGAGGAGCGGCGGAAGGGTGCACGTACCAGCGTGATAATAAATCACCTCGCGGAAGATCTTGAGGGAAATTCGGTGAAATCTCATCCATTAGGATTAGGAGTCCGAAAACATCGGACGAGACGAGTCCTTTCGAAGGCCACGATACACGACCGAGCACGTTTACCTAAACAGTGAGGTTTTTATTTGTCGACTCTGTTTGCACAATTTTAGAGGTCGGCGCTCGTGTTAAGAAAACAATACCTCGGGCTTTTCCTTTGACGGCGAGATTTTCCAAATGAAACGTGAAATATTTGCACCCTGTGACGGTTTCTCGTCTGCGTCTTATATTATTTTTACCCTCCGTCGCATAATGTGTCTTATTGAGAAACCAATGGAAATACTCACTGCAAAGTTCAGTGTGGAAATTTTAACGTTTAGAGGGACAGTTTATTCATCAACCGAATAAATCATGACGCTTGCAATATTTCTATTTGGAAGTCTAAATACATCAACACTCGAGATACACGAGACTTTTAATAATATAATACTTTCGCGAGTCACTGCACCTTTTTCAGATTTAATTGACACCAGTGATTTGCAAAGATTTATCACGAAGATGCTTTCAATGCCTCGCGTGTCGTGTATTTCGCGGCTATCCGTTTGCAGCGTTCGAAAACGTGATCGGCTGTTTGCCGCGAACCATAAATTCATCCATAATGATATGAGACACTCGGCCGAAATGAATATCCCCAACAGCTTTACGCATATTTAGCGAATATTCGGTGCGTCATGAAATATGTAACGTATTTACACTACCGTTTCCCCTCGATGATCCCGCTACGTGTAAACCGCTGACACATTCACTTCGGAACATTATAGACACATTATCAACGTGCGACGGGACAGTAAATTTCTGTTAGGCTGAACGTTGCCCGAATAACGAATAGCTATTCCTTGCTCAGGTAGAGGAATGGGTAACATTGATTTACGCAACGTGAGACGTTTACGGGTAGGAAAGAGTTACCCCTTTTCGAGCAACCCTTCGGAGGAGCGTGAATAGCTTAACGATCGGTTACTTGGTTGTGTAATGACTTCGTTAGAAGAGTTCTACAATGTCAAATTGTTACGCAAATCCGTACTAAAAATGTCTAGTCGGCGATGTACCAGGATTGAACTTTAGGAGTTGTAAGAAAAGAGTCTAAATCTTAGGGGCGCCAGAAAGTAATGTCGTTTCTTTTGCATTGAATTCAAACAAATACATTTATAATACGTTTCTATGTTTAGTCAATTACGTAATCGTCCTTGTTATCAACAACCTTTTGCCATTTATCGTGAAAATTTTCAATACCTGATCAATAAAATTCAGTTGGTGCACAATTCGCAGAAACGACATTACTTTCTGGTTCCCCTAATAACTTGATCAATTTTCATGTGGGTTTATGACCTTTTTCATTTTTGAATTCTCTCTGGAATAATATAATGTATATGTTTCTAGCTATTCACCGCTTTTTGAGTCATTTACACATTTCATCAGCGTAAAAGCTTCACCATTTGGCCTCTGAGAACCGTTTATCGATATCAACCAATGAAGGAAAAAGCTAACGAACCAGGGTCTTTGATCTAGGGGTTACAGGAGCTGTTAAGATGCTTCTACCATAACCATGGCCATCAGAAAATAATACTCTTGTCGTCCTGGACCTGCCAGTGATCCCCATTAAAAGTAATCATCCCCAGACGACACGCGATTGAAATAAAAGCTGTCATGGCGTAAAAGGCCCTCGTTGTCGGCGCGCATGGACGTCGAGTTCTGAAATATACGCGACTGGCCCTCTCGTTCGGGCAGCAATATCATCAGCGGTACGAGGGACAGTGGTACGATCATGTTAACCCGATGCTTCGTCACCCTCGGCGCCGAGTTTCGAGTCAAGCCGGTGTTGAAATTTTGTTCGATGAGCGAAGTACACGCCGGTTTAATTTGTAGTACAGGCGGATGTGCGGCGTGGGTGGCGAACGCTGCTGGGTGGATGGTTACGGGTGAGAGGGGGCGAGTGGAGCGGGTGGTGCGGCGGCGAACGGGCGGTAGTCAAATTTATTGAAACGCACGGTGTTCTCCTCCCGTCCCTGGAGACCAGAATCCTGGTATTGCGCAACGGTTTGCTCGATAGAGTCGAATACTGGCAGCCACGGCGCACTCGAAGGACTGCCAGGGGTTTGTTAAGGGATATTCCGCGGCCAGTCGAGCGCTGTATATATTTTGTAATTTAATTGCCGCCGGACAAGATGGAACACGGTTCCACGGAATCAATTTAAATTCCGCGGACCTCTCGTCCCCCTGGCACGGAAGTTAAGCTGCTAAATTAATTTACATTACGCGGCCGCCGGCGAATGCGCGAAGAAAGCGTCACAACGGCTAATTAGGTTCCGCATAGCGACGTCTGTTCAATTTTCCTTCGAGTCTGGTCCCGCTGATAACGCTCCTACAGGGCTATTACCCGGTGGCCCTTTGACAGTTAAATTGAACACACTCGCGCGATAGTGTCTCGTGTCGTTTGGGGAATCCTGCGGTGGAACGATAATCGCTCTGTGGGTCGTTGGAACGATGGACGAATTGTATTTAGATTGTTTTTTTTAAAGGTGTTTACATCTCTATTCGAAAGAGTAGATATTTTTTTTATCGGAGAAAGGGTACACGAGAGTTCCTATTCCATTTGAAATATAAGTGTCACTAAAATAGACTTTTTAGATAAATGAGGTATTGTTTTTCAAATAAAAAGATCGAAAATGTTCTTAAAATATAAACTTATTACTACGGAATATAGGGGAAAAAATTGGTTACAAAATTCATTTTCGCTTTTCGACGCCAAAATGAAAGAGAAATATCGAATTTTTCCCATGAAATTGCCCTTTTTCGAACGTACACAAATACTGTTTCTAATTCTATTCAAAATGGATCGATGTGTATACAAAAATTCGTAGTGCACCATGTTCACGCTTTAGCTGAGTATCCTAAAAATATCATGGTATTTAAATAAATTCAAGAACCAAACAAAATAATTTTCATGAATGTACTCCAGAATTGGTATTTAATTGGTATTTAATTTAATATCGAACGGAAATAATTTTAGTTTATTTTTTTCAGATGGAAAGTTCACACGTGGAAACTCGATGAAAACGATGTTTAGCAGGGGAAGAGTTAAAGTACGTTAAGAAGGAAGGCTTGAACGCTCTTACGCTAATTGCGATCTCCTTTCGTGTAAGTGACTTTGAAATGGAAGTTTTCGCTGCTCGTATAGTACTCCAATTTATCGGAACGTTATCCCAGTCTGTCCCACGAGACCTTGGCCTGTGCTTGAAAACAGTTTGTCTGATAGAGTTGAATTGTGCGGTATGTTAGGTACGAGCCTCCAGAGAAACTGACTAGACTGCTATAAAATGTGTCAAGAGAACGTGGAGTATCACGGTAAAGTAGAACCGGAAGGCTTTATTGTTTGTTCCCCTTGTCCGCCTTACTTTCTGTCGGTGTACGTCATTGCCAGGCAATGTCAAGTACCTCAAAAACGAAACGTATATTCTTCTCTCGCCGTAGATATCTTTCTTCGTATAAATCAAATTACTCGTATTTCGATTGGTTTCGCTAGTCTAAAGGTAAATCTATAATTCATAAAAACGGATACAATGTAAATGTGAATATATCGAGTTCCATGCTTTGTGTTTTTAGCAACATGCATAATTTTGCTTAATGGTCCAAAATATTATCTTGTCGTATATCCGGAATCTTCCACAAATATTATATTTGGTCAAATTTTCATACAATCTCGCTATTATAAAAATTGTTATTGAATGTCACTTGACATACGTATCTAGAGAGATATCGGAAGATAAGAGTGATTGAGTCGTATCGGTTATCGAAACAGGGGCTATTATTTGCGTTTGACCTAAACGCTGAGTCAAGATTTGCGTGAGGTATGGACGGCTAAGGGTCGCTAAAAGGGCGTGCTGAATCAGGCCTACATGGTCCGTTTAACATTTTCCCATCAATCACTTTGAAATCGAAACTGCTACTTGAATAAATTTATTGCCGACTTTGCCTGAAAAGCGTGGAATTTTTTTATTGTCGAGGCCGTACGCCGTTTTCTTAAGACTATTAAAGGCATACTGCTTACCTTTTAGCATAAACTTACACAACGTATATCTATTTTTCAATTTAAAAAAGGAAATAATAGGTCAAGTCTCGACGAATATATTCATAAACAGATCGTCGCTGTTACATTCAAGAAGTTGTCTCGTCTTGTCTTGCACTCGTCGTTGCGCAATCGTAAAGAGAGCGTTCCGTGTAACGAGGTTCCAGCGAAGTTTCAACGAGAAATATCGCCAGGAATAAATGTAAAAATATGCGCCTCGTATTTTCAGAAATAAATCGGGGAATTACGGCGAGGCGTGTACCGTGATTTTTATTTATCACTCGCGGCATTAATTTTCGCGCGAGGATCGATTGTTCGACCGCTCCTTTCTCCCATCGATCCGCTACGGGACAGAGAGAGAAATGGAGAACGAAAAAGATAAAAAAAAAGAGAAGAATTTAATACGTTATTGGCGACGGTGAGATTTATCGAAATGCGCGCGCGCTCCTCTTGTCCCCGGGGAATAAATTCCGTACTCGCGTAGTGCTTTACCAGACAGAGTCGAATTGCACGGTACGGTGGATACGAAGGACCTAGGGGTAGCTAAAGGATGCGCAGGGCTGTACATTTACATCGAAGACGCCACCAGCGAGCGCGTGCATTTTTATTCCGCGCTTATTATTAAAATAAATGGACTTTCAAATGAGACGCATTATCAGCGGTAATTTTACTTGTAAAACCCGACGGCCACAGTCCAGATTGCCGCAATTTTAAAACCAGAACGCACTTCCTAAGTCTCCGACATTCCCCTTCTGAATCCCTCGTCACGCCTTTATTAACCCTCGAAGAAACTCCTTTAAACGTACGAGTCATCTTTGGGAATTTCTGTCGAACTTAGTTCTCGTTTAGCAAAGAATTAACTCAACTTGTGTAACACATATCTAGAAAAATGGTTGGAACACACTCCTATTGTTCACTTTTATACTCTAACCCTTTCAGTCCTGAATTATTCTTTTTTCACGTACTAAAGTAATTTAATTTTTAGGGTTGACTTGGACTAAAATTAGTGTGGGAAAAATTAACAAAAAATCATAATAGTGTAGTTCTTGAGGAAAACTGGTATTTCTTCATGTGAACAAATAAGTACATTCACCGTAAATAATTGTGTCGGTAATTTAAAAATGTTGTGTCCTCAATTTTGGATGCCAGGTCTGAGAGGGCTAAAGGATATTGAGAACAATAAAATAAAGTATCCATCGACAATATTGTATCCAAAGTACCCAAGAAGAACTTTTTCTATCAATAATATGAAGTGTTAAAACGCAGAGTCCGAAATACGCCACAAGAATCCCGAGAATTCGTAGATCTCCGCAACAACCCCCGAAAACGTCACGCCTAAACGATCCCAGAAACGTTTTCCGTCGGTTCCGAGGAATTTTCTTCGCAAAGAAAGATAACCGACTTGGCGACAGTTTCCCATTCCGCTCACCCCAGCCCGGAGGACTCGAAGTTCATATTGGAGCCGAGGGTGCAACTCGATTTCAACCCCTGAACCGCCGGCACTGGGCAGGGAGTTGAACAAAGATCCACGTACGTACCTAGCCGAGACAATCATAACAAGCGGCTTGCCGGGGCGAAAGGCAACAGCAGCAGCGTCACGGGGGTAGATGAAACACCGGCGGGCTTAAGTTCACCCTCCTAGCACCAATGAAAGAAGGCTGCAACCAACGGGGAGGGATGAATCCGCCTGGATACGCAACGACGACGATTACACCGAGCAGGAAGGCTGCGCTGGAATTCGCCACGGTGAGAGTCGGTTCAGCGAGCGACGCGAAACGCTCCTATAAATTATCCTTGCTAAAACGACACCCGGCATTCGCAATTATTTAAATGTACCGGATAACGACGACGAGTCCGCGTTGCTCGCGGAACACCACGCTGATTCGGGGGAAACGACACGGAGGGGTTCGGCCCGATCATTTTAATACGTACGATGTCCTTGGGGGTTGCTCTCGCGTCGCTTGCGTAACCCCGTCCGATTTTCAACCATGAATTTTCATTCGATGCGTTTCAGCTCGCGCAATTTCTGCCGAGTGTCATCCTATTCGAACAATTTTCGTGACTCTGTGACGGGAAGGTGACGGAAAACGAATGGATTGGATGCTCGAGGGAAAAGTAACGTTGGTCGAACATTAGTCGAGCGGTGACCGGAATACAATGACTAACGTGAAGTTTTGTTCCATATGCTTCTCAATAACGAATATCGTCATCCGTATTTCATTAGCTCGTTTTTGAGTGAACTGGATATTAACGGATTAAAGATGATTCACAGCTTACTCAAAGACTATGATATAAGAATTTGATGTAAATAAATTACAATTATCAGAACTATCGTATGCTGTATAAGCCATTTATGGTTTGAACGGATAAAGTAAATAAATAATAAATTAGTCGAATGAAGATGATCGTCTGGGAAAATGAAAAGTAGAATGTTGAATAGGGTCTTAAATTTTTTCTAATAGAAATTGAAACGAAGGAAATAAATTCAAATTGCGAAGAATCTTGGTCTGATTTCGTGATACGAGCAAAAGTTGGAAGTTTAACTCGGATGACTCTGGTTTAGCTCGATTCGCGTTTCGACCCCGTGGAGAGGTACTTCCGGGAATTGATTCGTAGAGAGAAAGCTGGCATTTGCTTGATAGACCAATTTATTGAAACGTTGTTCTGGGATGATCTCAGGAAGTCGAGAGCTGCTCTGCGGAGTAGTTTTACCGAGAAAGTTGTACAGGACACGCTGAGTATAAAGGAAATTCTTGAGAAATATGCTGAGGTCGTTCCTAATGCCGGCATTTCCGAAGTGCACTGTGGACTTGTTTTTTGAATCTTCCTGAGAAAGTCGAGGAAGTCGCTCCAAAATCAACCAAGCGAACTTTCGAACTTCTTCGTGGATGGCATTTCTCGTTCAATTTGAATGCATAGTGCGGTTCAATTGACGTCAAAGGATAAAGTACATCGATAACAATATCGGTTAGTAGACTTGGCTGGAGAGAATAATATTCTTTGATTTGAAAACGTGAAATTAAATAGTCGAAGGGTACTTTCAAAGACATATGGTTGTTCTTCTTTCAACGTCTTAACTCCCAAAAATAAATACTGTTGATATTGCAGTAATAATGTATTCTGAAACAACATTCGTATACGAAATATTATAAAACATAAACTCTGTATGAATGGTCCAATAATAATGTAAAATACGTTCAAGGAAAATTATTCCTCTTTACATCTAATGAAATATTTACGAAACTAATATGTACCAGGTTGGCTTGCAAAGGTCAAGTAGAAAATCAAATATCGTTAAATTTTCACTGCGAACATTTGTCAATGTTTGTCAATAACATTCGTGTAACAGACGGCATGCCCGAATAGACTAATAGTTCAAATAGATAGTTACCACTTGGTGCATTTGATTCGAGCGTCGAACGATATCTGAAAGTGGACTTGTGAGCACTGTAAGTGGCCATTCAGGTGACTTAACAGCGTCCAATGAAGACATCGCGTGCAAAGGGGAAAGTTGCGAGCGAATTCGAAGGTCCGCGGCTTTAACGCCGTATTAAAAGATGCCGAAGTTCGTCCAGTAAAACGTCGGAATGTTCTCAATATTTAACTGATAGCGTCGATGGTTCAGCGAGTTAGGCGAATAGTCGTTTACGAGGCGTGCTTCTCCGCTTCGCAAGCGACTATCATTTAACTCGTTGAGGCGTAAACGGGAGGGCACGTAACGATTCTTTGTTTAGCGCTTAAACGCGATACTCAGACCTACTTTACGTAAAAGGATTTTAAGAATTCATATTTTCCTCTCCCGGTTGCGACTCTCATTGCCGACTCTCGTTGTTTATTTATGAAAGCAAAGAAAGTCTACAGAAGGGTCGCGGCCATTATACGGCGACTTAGGTAGTTAACGAGATACGAATTATTAAGTCACGGTAATTATTTTACTGTAAGAATATCCTTTTCGTAATGCGAATTCGTTGCGGTGTTTTAACGCGATAAACTTTCGACGTCCCGTGTAAATAATTGTAAGAGACAGGATGCATGAAAATACGTAACAGCAAGAGTCGTTGAAGTCTCAAATATCTCATTACGAGACCGAAGCTACAAGCCAGAATTAAATGATTTCTGACGCCCCAACTTTCTATGGCGTCATTGTGCATTTATGTGTACGTCTGCAGTTGCAAAGTGCAGTTGTACTCGGAGTCATGTATTTATTCATACATTAAGAGACACAGTTTACCATTCTCGATGAGGTATTATGTGGGAAGGTATGAATAAATTATGATAAAATTGCGTTGAACAAAGAAGTTCTTTCCAAATGAACGTATAAAAGAAAAAAAAATTAATTTGAAATTTGCTACTTTGCGTAGTCCGTCGAGATAAACCGAAGATTAATGACTAAAATCTAGTTTTGTGTATCTAAACAAGACATCCCCCATTCTTCGCTAACGTCAAATTACTTGTTCGAACGTTATCTTCTCAACTTAACAACGCCGCCAAGTATACGTATAAATCATATCACGAGCTACCCCATGAAAGAGTGACGCAGTGATATCAGAACAGGGGATCTCAGTTCCTGAATGGATTCGCATATATGTACACATATCTATTTTGTGTTACCCCGTAACCCCTCCGTTCAAGTGATTCAACATCGAATCAATCCCGAAACGTACGGAGGGTTCAACGAAAACGAATTTCGAACAACGAAAGGGAATTATTGGGCAAGTAAACTGCTATCGAATTGCAATCGACGGGGGAAAAAAGAGCGTATTCCCGAACTTTCGTAAGAGAGTTACTCGAATGCAATTTCCAATGGACGAAATACATTCGGAGCGTTTCATCGCGTCAAAGGTAAACGCATAGAAAATGTCGGCAAAAATTTTTTAAAACTCACGCATTTCACAGAAAGAACGAGATTTCCAACGTAAAACGTTCCAAGGCTGCTCGATGTGCTATGGTTCCTTCGATAGAGCTCTATTCGTGTAGTACGCACTTTACATTATTAATATTAGTTTTCTATACCCTAATTGTTTACAAACTAAACATGGTAGAAAAGAACAGTAAAGCAGAGAAGTTGGAAACTAAACTGAAACAAACGTGTAAAGAGGCGATTAAAGTGCTATTACAGAAAGATTTCTATTTGCTCCCTAGATTCTACGCAATTTTAGGACCACGAGTGCACTCGTGATCGTTGAGCACACTGCACAAAGTAACGTGCAAATTCACAATAACGCTTTTGTGTGGTACCATTTTACGTACATACATCGTATGTTACTTTTAACGTAGTTCCAAGTTGCATATAATCGTCCCCGGCGATCTCGAGTCAAATTAACATTTTCTGCGCACGACACGCGTTACGGGAACATGAACGACGCATTGCTACACGCATTGTTTTCTTAGGAGTTCACTGGTGCTGATGAAAAAATTTCAATTTCACTTTATTGCATTTTCTTTGACTGCAAAGCAGCCGTTTTCCACATCTGAGCTGGAATGTTTTGGCAATAGATTGAGTGAATTTTTATTTTTGATGCTGTTTTTAAAATTGTCATTATGATTAGATAAAAGAAAAAAATGTTACATTGTCACACTCAAGTATTTGTCATCTATCAAACGTTTTATTGTAAACATTGTCCATCTCTCCACCCAAGAGCACGAGGAAAACCCCTCAGAGGGACAGCTTTCTCCAATTTAATCTAAGGCAGGGAAAAAAATGCTGCGTCTTCCCGTTGGCCACAATGCGCCTAATTGAAAATGGACGCGTTCCGTTCCTTCTGAAATCTTCTACCTCAATTATCATCAAGATATATTCAATCGCAGGGGACATCTAATCAGACACCACAGGCGGGTGAATCTGCGGGCAGTTTATAAATTGGACCCCTCTTTGTATATGCTGATAGAGGTCTAGAAGGGAGGCCAGAATCAATGTGATGGAACTCAGAATTAGGAGTGGAGAACTACGACCAGGGAGAAGTAGATTTCAACCCTCCCGAGGGGATTTTCAGGCTAGCGAGTTCCGTACTGGGGCGCCTTTACTCTCTCCGTTCGTGTTCCGCCAGCCGACATCCCGCTGCACTGTACGACGACATTCATCTCGATTCAATTTTCTCTGAGAAAAATTATAACCGTATCGCAGTGCTTTTTATCTCTCTCCTTTACAACGACGAGTGAAGCATTCGAGGATTTGCGTTGGGAACAGTTAAAATGAAAAATGTACCAGTTACGCGACTTCGACGATTTATCAATGAGTATGCTTCGTGTCCATATTTTCTGAATTTTCCGGATTCATTCGGTGATTTGAGGCCATAATTCTACACATCGTTACGTACGATATTTCACTCGGACAGGTAGAATATCTGGTCATTAGAATTAAATATCGTTTTATATGGTAAGAGAGTACATTACTCTTTATAGAGTGATACACGTGGACGTAGAACTGAGCTAGAAGATTTACTGGGCATTTGAATCATTCACTGCACAAATCGATTTATTCCACTAGTCACATAAAAATTGTAACATTACTGACGATTATTTTCTGGCTATTCTTTTCCATAAATTTTATATACCGTTAGATGGAAGCTACGGCTCATTTATTGACGTTTGTGCAAGCCTTAGTACGCAAGTACGCAAGTTTCATTGATAATATATAACTTTATTTAATTCGATTTTAAGAAGTCAGAAAAGTAGGAAAATCTGGAGACTTCGGATCAAAGCAGTAATTTCCAAAATTCTACATATCCAATTTAGCCTGACTCACAGTTTCACGGTGTATTTCGATGTTTCGGCGTAAACAGTGTGGAAACAAGTAACACATTATGCTCCCGACGCGCAACGGGACCGCCTTCGGAAGTTGGGCAAGTTTTCTCACAAACCGTGCCTACGAACGTGTACGCAGCGAACTTTCTATATAACATCTCGCCGCTGAATCTTCGAGGGAGTCGAGAGCCTGATGAGCACAAATCCGCCGCGGGTCCCGCGACGAAACTTGCTATTGTTAGTTAACAAAGAGTTATGGAAAAGTTTCACCCTCCGACCGGTTCCGATCGATGAAAGATTGCGGGGAATGCGATTCGATGCTGTTACGTGGGGGAAGCGTTTCTAAATATTGCGTAAAGTTCGCAGCGATGGATCTAAACTTCATCAAACCTGACGTTAAACCTTTCCTTTGTAGAAACATTTTAACGTGATATCTATCATGAATATAATCTATTCCCTATTGCAATAGGGAATATTTACTCCGTGCCTTATTTTTCGTTTAGACTATTACAATAGCTTTCTCTAAAAATGACAACGGAGGATTAACAAACAGTGTGCAGGTATGAGTCTTCAAATCAAATTTGGGAGACATGTGCCCACCGAGTAATTTTTTAAGATTATAGAAATTATCTTTCGATGAATAACAAAATCAACAAATAAGGGTTCCGGTGGGTGAGGAGCTGAAGCTTCATTAATCTCGCGGGTGGATCCGCCCGTAGTCACTCGTCAAACAGAATCGACGAGTGAAAAAAAAAAGGAAAAGTTCGTTCACGCGAAAGTAAACTCATTATCCATCGCCGGCTGCGGGTAAACATTCATTAAAGAGTGTAAATTATGAACGTGCGACACATATACGCGTATAACGCATGTGCAATTTAACGTGGACTATTTAAATGATAATTGACGCGGGCACAAATGACGACCGGGGCCGTGTTTAGCTGGTTGAACGCAAGTCTCTAATTAAAACGTCGTTTACAGGATTTTCGACATTTATGTAGCGACAGGAAATTGCGGTTTTAGTACGAACAGTTTCGCCGCGGAGATTTGTTAAACGCGCTGAAATATTTACACCCGCGGAAATTTATTGCATATTTGATGGCGGACTCGCGCAAACGGCCGCGCCCGTTGTCCTGCTTGGCATGCGCTTAATAAAAAATGTATTATGCAACTTCTCGCATTATCGATCGCGAGGATAGCATAAATGATTGAATTATGCAAAACGAGCCAACGTCAATTTGCATTCTCCGTCTCTCTTTCTTCCTCTCTTTTACCATCTCTGTCCCTTCGTCTTTCGTTTTTCTTCGGCTTTCTTTATTTTTTCATCCGCCCCCTCTATTTTTATTCTGTAACGAGGAAAAAATAGGAATGAACTTTTGACGAGGAACGGGCGAAGAAGTAAATGAAAGTACGTACATTACCCGAGCATCCAGGCTACCACGGTTATACCTTTTAAAACGAAATATTGTGCCCGGTTTAAGCTCATTACACCGTTGCGGTACTCGAACCATTATTCTTCATTATTCGTTCTTTCGATACCTGGTGCTCCGAAACTTTTTCGCGGCGAGATGAAGCAACATCGAGTTTCAATACTATCGGCTTGCGCGCCGCACCGAGCCTCTCGAATTACGCGGTCTCGTATTATTAATTTTATATTAGATCGAATTTTCTTTTCCTCGATTTCTCTCTGCATGACAGCTCGCAGATGACTCTATTTAGCGAACTTGCTAAAAGGCGCACCTCTGGAAATCGGAGAGAATTATTGCTCTGGATATTTCTAGACGAAAGAAGACGTAGGAAACATATTTTAATCCTTTGAGTGCCAGATGAATTTTTCATACGTATCCGAGAAATGCCAGACAATTTTAAGCAAAGATGCATGATTGTGAACAAAAATGTATATTTCGATCAATTTTAATTTAAGGTTCATGAAATTCTTACACGATACTAAAAACATGTTAGACTTCCTTTATCATTAAATTTTAATGAGTTATTGCACTTACAGATTCGAGCAGCGATATATCGCTCTTGGCACTCAAAGGGCTAATACTACTTAACCCATTCATTGTCACTATGAGATGTCTCGTAATTTAAATTGATTGCAATTACTCAAAAAATAAATTTATAACCTCTTGAATCACGAAATATCGTAAAAGAAAATCGTAAATTTTCTTTTTAAAACAACAAATTCTTGGCGCCCAAGGCAAAACGCTTTACATTTATCTGGCAGTGAATGGGTCAATCAACCAAACCAATATTCTAATACATTTTACTTTTCTGGGGGTTTTAGTTCCAAGTTAAACGCATCTGTTATTAAGATGTAAATACTTATTATGACTAGAAAAACTAAAAAATTCTTTCAAAAGAATTAAAACAGCTGTTCTTAATGGACACAAACTTGGAGACAATTTGTGCTGCAATTCAAATGAGATAATCGGGCGCGGACAGTTCGTCCCTCGGGGTACGAAGGTTCCCGTGACATGCGTGTCACAGGAACTCGAAGCAGCTCGAAACTCAGCGTCAGGTGAATCGAGCTTTGTTTGAGCTGCACACGCGTTCCTTTTATATGAGTAATATGAAACGGCGGGGGGGCATGAATCAGAATCCCGAGGTAGCCAGTGAAAATGAATGACAACCCATTTGTACGACGTACTCCTCTCCTACCACCGCCTCCTCCCACTACCCGAAACTCTGTCATTTTGCGTGGAACGGTGGTGAGGCTGCTCCTTCTTTCGGTGTGTCATAGCCAGGTAAAATATCGCGGTCGTACAAAACACGATTCTGGTTACCACCCGGCGTTACAATGGCGGCCGCGTGGGATAAGAAACCGGAAATCCACCGTACTGTAACTCACTCGGTCGGCGATGTCCGTTACAATTGCCACGAATTCGGTTGAACAGTCGCTACGGTCGTACGTGGGCCGCCATTCGCCCGCCATTTCGGTCCCAGAAATATATACAAAGGCGCCACGTAGACGGCGCGTGGGTGTGTCGCGATCGTAATACCCGGTTGTGCAGAATCGTGTACGATTAGTCGGAAGTACGAGGAAACGCTCGGCCACTCTAGGAAACAATGGTGGAGCTTTCTAGAAATGGGGTCCGTAAGGCAATAGGATCGATTCGATAACTCTCGTCGGTAGGTTTACTTTCAGTGGCTCTTGGAGAACATTGTTGGTTACGGCAAGTGTAAAATAAAAATTGATTACTTTCAATATTGCCATTTCGAAAACAACCTTTTATAAATTCGAATTTTCTTATTGTTATCAAGTACTCAGATCTTAATAACAGATGTGTTTAGCTTCAAACTAAAAATACCCAAAAAGTCGAATATATCATAATATTGATTTGGTTGATTAAGGAGTATTAAAACACCCTACGTTGTATTCGTATTGTTTTCGTTAAACTTACATATGGGAGACTGATAAAGAATCGATTAGAAAAATTCGTATCTCCGTTAGTTCCTTTAGGTTCCTCATTAATCCAGACGGAAGCTACTGCTGAGAATTTCTACTTAACGAAAAAGGAAAAAGTTTGTTTAGAACTCGGTTTCTTCCACCTCCTACAGGGGTGCAACCTCTTAATAAGCGACGCGCGACGGTCCACGAAATTTAAGAGGGTTATCAGTGGCGCCGGTGGGTCAAAGCCAATCGATGCCTTTTCAATTCCCTGTAAGCGGCTTATCGAAACTTCTTACCCTTTCTATCCCGCCCCCCCGTCACCCCCCTCGAGAAGTCTATTACCAGAAACGGTAATATCTCTTTGTGTTACGATACGATTCTTCGTGTACTTAGGAACTCGGACGATCGAATGCTTAATTCTTACAGGGATAATGAAAAATTTCCCGATAAGTCTGTCTGAAGTCTTCCAGACTTCTTATCCGGGCTTCCCGGGAGATGATCGTCTGGCACTCCTATTTAAAATTTATACTTTGTGATTTACTTAGACGAGTGGTTATTAGCACGTACACCGCGCGCACTTAGAAATATAGAACGCTTTGCATTCGGTGACTGCTCTTGAATAAATCATGATCTCTCGCGTATGTGTATGTGACAGCCGCGCGAGCGAGAGATCTGTTAAAGCTTGGATCAAACAATTCGCAGTGGAATTCGTTCCCACTGAAATAGCTTCCAAATTAATAAGTTTCCTGTTGACTAATTTTGGAGTTTGAAATGTCCTCGTTTGCGTGCAATACTCGGTAACGAAAAGCTCCTTTGAACTTGTTTTGGTCACGTTACCCAATATTTAAAACGTTTGCGAACATTCCTATTTACGGCTAGTCACAAAAAAGACTAAAATTAACATCAATTAACGTAATTTTAGGAAAAAGGTCACGGAAAACAATTATATTTAGCCCTTTGCACTCGAAGCCATTTTGTTGCAGAATATATATTAAGAGGAATCATGTATTAATAATGTAGCATAGAAAGTATGTAATTGAATTAAATAAAATGGAGCTCGATGGTATCTAAGTCGAGACATCGGTAGTGGCCGTCTGTGACTAATCACGTTCATAAAATTTCAGGATCACGTACACACAGCACGCCTCCTGCGTTGATCCCGAGGATAATTCGATTCGCTAGGATCGAATCTGGAGTCGTAGGCCTAATCCACCTTTATGCCGTACGAAGATTGCGCCCATCGATGGCGGGTCGTTAAGGAGAGACCCCATGCCAATGAGGAGGCTTCTGAAGTTTGTCACAGTGGCTATACTTCGGATGCTGGAAGTAATTCTTCTTCCTTGCATGTCGGAAATAACCGTCGCTCGATTCGTTGACTGGAAATCGCTATTAGGGAGAGGGACCTCGCCGTGCACTAAATCTCTTCTTGATTCCTGGATCCATTTACGTCTGATTACTTCTGGAAATATTTTCTCTAGTGAAATTGACATTCGAAAATAATTGGCTTCACGCTCACTAATTAGCAAGTAAAATGTTTTAAAACATTGTGATAGGCACCTCTTCGAATACATAACTGTACCAATAAAAGATATTTGTCAAATTTGTTCAAAGGAAAAGTATGTGTAAGATACGAATGAAACAGTATTGAAAATAGGAGACACAGTGAGTGAAAGAGGAATGGGATGTACATGGAATAAAACTTTCATTGATGAGTCGAAAACTTGCAAAAATGAAATGACTTCGAGGATGTTCCTCGCGAGTATCCCTAGTTATTCTCTGTAGTACGCTCGAGGGTTTTCGCAATTCGGAACACGCATACGCACGCGAACGTTCCAACCGTGCCCATGTAACGTTCAGATGTTCCGTGTACGCTTTCATAAAATGTAGCAAGTATTTGACCTACTCTCGACACGCTGCGTTTCATCGTAGCGCGTTAATAATAATTTTTAAGTATCAATTTCAAAGGAAAATCGGGATGTTAATTATCAACCCCGCGAGCGTTTCGAGCGTTTTGACAAGCTCCCGCGGGGAAAAAGTGACCCCGTCGACAAAAACGAAACTTTATTCGGCACCATCGCGCATGGAATTTAATCAACGAGTTAAATTGTGATTGACTCCGATGAATTAAACACCGTTGCCGTATCGGGCTCCCCGACCAGCGAATGAATTTTCATTGGAGATCAATTTTTTAGAAGGTAACCGTGCTCGATTTCCGTGCTCGAAACGCCCGATAACAAAGACAATCATCCGACCGGTGATCCGTCACGGAAGAAAATGGAAAGAACAATAGAGTATCGATTTTAATTCAATTTCATCATCCGTGCGCCCGATAGCGCGTGTTTATCTACGAACCCGCGAGAAATTCGCTAGCTGAGTAAAAACTAAAAACCTTGCGAATACACAGGGGGATCTGAATCAAGTATCGACAAATTTTTTCTGAGATGGGTCGAATGACGGCTAGAATAATTTTATTATAGATAATTAGCGTGGCAAATTGGACTCAATAAAAACCGATTTTCCCAATTTTTCATCGCGTATAAAAGGAATTCTGCGTCGCGGAGTAAGAGCAACGTGGCCGCGTAACGGTGGATGTTTCATCGATTTTCGCGTTGGTAACGCTGATTAATTGAGCGACTAAATCCAATTGCTCCTTGCAATTCCGTGATCGGGATAATTCGCCTTCGAACAAGAAACACGAACAAAAATCAAGGACGTTTGATCCTTTACAAACGCAATATAATTTGGCACGTTATATATAATCTATCCTATCTATCTTCGTTATAATACATTCTCAAATTATACTGCAATCCAAACAAACGTATCAATCGATCTTGGTCAGTTCAAGGAAAAAAAAACGCTCATTAAGGGATTAATCCAACCGACCTTGAGCTGCCGGAAGGGAAAAGAAATACTTTTTCCGCGCGATCGATTGGATAAAGAAGAGGGAAAAAAGCGAACAGGGAGAGGCAAAACGACCGCAGAAGAAAAGCAGGAAGCAGAAAGCCGAAGTGTAGGCGCGTTGCTTGCGTCGGAGATTAAACGATATTGCGTTGGATAATTTGTCACGGAGATAACCTGCGAGAAAAAGGTGGCTGTATCGGTAAGGAACCGACGAGTCGATCGAAGGGGGTCAGTTTTTGGGCCACTGTAGCGTGAAAACGGCCGAAGCCGCGGCGAATCGTCGCCAGTCACGCCCAGACGCTATATTCGCTTTTGTATTCAATCCCTGCGTTGCCCCTCGGCAATTTCGTTTACGTGGACCGATGGCTCACAATGGGGTCTCACAAAGGGATGATCGGGTCCCCACCAATAAACCGGGGGTTACAGGGGAAATCGGACTCGTGCGCCGGATTCTATCGCGAGGATGAGTGGGTCAACCGATAAATGGCATACACCGACGGCGAAACCGGCGTCGCTGGCGTCGTTGCTCCAGGCGAGAATCAAATCTACGTGAGAGAACCAAAAAAAAAAAAAAAAAAATGAATGAAAACGAGAAAAGTTGGTTTGGTGCCACCATGTTCCGAATTGTTGTTCCATCGACGGATATTCCTGCTCGAATGAGGCCACTTTTTCTTCCTCCACGCACGGTTAACGCGACCGTGCTGCGCTGATGGATGGAAATGTCCCTAACCCTCGGACCAGAACAAAGATATTTTTTTTTTTACATATTTAACGTAGCATCAACTCTTGGTTATTAGCGACTGCCTTTTATGTGGTTATCCTTCTTGTTAGATGTTGGTTCAAACATGTGTATTTAATAGTTGGATTATTTTGTGTAAGTTTCCTTTTGTGCTCCATGCTTCCTTTAAACTAGTGGGTAGTTTGTTTAGTAAGTGTTCGTGCGTGTATTTTGTATGTCCAACTTTGATGCGCGTAATTTTGACTTCTATGAAGTGTCCTGTGGATGATTGGCCGAAAAAGTCATCTGATATTTTACGGATTTTTAGCAAAAGATATTTTATCTTCTGCGGTGTGTTTGAATAATAGACGACGACTAAGGTAGAAGCTCAACTATTCCGATCTCGATTACTGTTCGAGTCTCGTTCATTGAATGGTGTCTATCAGTTGGGGAGATTGGATGCTCTTTAAAACGAATACGAATGTAGAACTCATATAAGATTGTTTGGCTATTCGAAAATTTCATCTAGGTAAGAATCTTACCCGTTTCCGATCCAAGCATTCGCTGTTTCAATCGAGACGCTTGTGCTCCCTTGGTTTTGATTTCCATTTGCATGGAAAGCTAAAGTTCTGGATTCTATGAATTCTGTAGGAGCATTTTCTCTGGCTTTGCTTCTCTTCAAGAAGATTGTTCGAGAGTTTTATCCAACGTTATAAGAGTAAAAAAAAAAATGAAAATAAACTTTCTTCGTACTTTACATTTGAATATATCGCAGAAAATGGACTTATCTGAAGAGTGAATCAGCGGTGGCTTACAATTTCGAATGCTCCAATTATGTACTTCCTTGAGAAAACAAAATGAGCATTCCGTTTGATCCCATTTGCATGAAATTATTTCACAATTTTCCTCTTGACTTGCTTTTGGAAGATTGTTTAAATAAACGTGGTTGCAGAATGAGAGAAGAGTCCGAAGTGTATGACGAATCGCGCGGAATATTATACTGAAGGTTAGGTAGTTGGATTTCGAAGTGTCAAGCGTGATATATGTGGTTGAGTATTATCACGAACAAGAGTGGGATCTTTCCTGTTAACCTGTGCCTTGTTTCTGCGTCAAAGAAGAGATACACGTTGATCTCTTGTAAAAGAGGAAGAACCTTTCTAGATAAAACGTACATCGTATGTGTAAAGCCAAGCTTTATACTGTAAATTGTAATTTCAGATACACGAATATTTCTCATTCCATATTTCTCTTGAATTCTCATTTCGTGAGAAACTGAAGGGCACGAGTTGTCAAAAAAAATTATAGAAAGTACATAGCATATTACAATAATTCCTCCTACGATTGCTTTCGAATGAAAACCATTCAGCAACAAAACAAACATAATTTGTCCATCGTTTCATCAGTCTTTCGATTTAATGTTTCCTGGTTTAAAAAATGGTAGACGTCACCGGAGAAGACATGTTCGTCTTGCAAAGCGTAGTAGTACTCGTGGGCAAAAGCAATACGGTTCCTGGCGGAGCAATACAAGAGGCAAGTAGCGGAGTAAGTAGTATAACGTGTTCGTGTAACACTTGAATAACGACGGCTCACGGGTGGAGTTCACGTCGAGCGACCCTATACAGTTTTGCCCTTTGCGAATCGCAGAACCGTTTAAGCCATTCCAGTAGTTTTAACACGACGAAAGGACGGCCTGATTGGTCCTAGGCGGTGCCCCGAGATCGCCCCACATTTCTCATTCTGGCCGCCCTGAAACACTTTCGGGGTTCTTCGCCTACTATGAATTTACAATGAGAAATCCCCTTTGTCGTTGGAACTACGTTTTTACGGTGGATCTCGGCGAAAGTTTTGTCGTTACGGTGCGGACGTTTTTCACGATGCTGGAGCAAACAGTTGCATCAGCTTCGTGAACTTAATATTTAAAACCGAGACAGGAGTTGCCGTTACTTTCTCCTCCGACACGCTGTTCTTTCAAAAGTTAGCGGACGATGGGACTACCGTCGCAGGTCCAAGTATATTCATGCGAAAATTATGTTGATGCAACATGGCGGACGTCTGTTTGACACGTTGTCGACGGATCGAGTAGATCTACCAATTACTACGATGCACGTATGCACAATACGCGTCGTCGTACTAACCGTGTATGTATGCATAAAGCTAAAATCATAGATAATATTAACAGACATTGCGTTGATCGTTACCGTGTACACGGATGGTACACACCCTTACACATCATTATTATGAAACCAATGCCAAGAATAGTTCTCATGTATAAGGAAGGCTAGCAACTTCAGATAAAACCTCTAAATTAGGAATCTATATAGATATTTGTTTATTTATTTATTGTTGCATCAGGTTGTAAGCCATTATCGATCACTGTAAATTACATGTTCAACATTTATATTCGTATGTGAGTAATAATACAATTAAAATAAATACGAAATGACTTATAGTTAAAATAACTAATCCTTACATCCAACTTGACGAAATTTCAAGCAAGAGAATATGTCGACTCAGTCAAGTTATATTACAGCGTGCAATTCACGAGAAACGTGCGGTGTTCCGTGCTCTGCCAGGCGTGACGCAGGCGGTTGTCAAAGTGCTGGAACCTCTCGTTACGGTGCATGTTTATGAAAAAGCAAAAAACGAAGTAACTTACGGTGTCGACCATATATTAAGTCGTTCCCATATTTTTAACACGTGCAAAGATTCGTTCTGTTCCGTTCACCGACTCCATACCTCCCATGGTATCCAGTTCGACACACCCGGGGGTACTGTTGGGGTTACTTCGTAGCCCACCATGGAACCGAATGGAAGGCGACCCCCGACGGGGCACCCCTCTATCGCGGCCATTAGATGTTTTTACAATGAATCCCTATTTACCGGCCTGTCAATGCGATATTTATGTTACCCGATATTGCATCGCCGAGCGAGTAATTGAAATTTTCCTAAAGCGAAAAGAGAGTCGATCTAGCGTCCCTTTGCCGTGGCTGAGTCAGCCTATCACGAAAGATAAGGTCCGTTTTTACGTGACTCCAAGTCGTGACTTTGAATACCGTGACATTCGCTGTCGCGACGTTTCGCATCGTGGATACTTTAACGTCGCCTTGGCATGATACCCCAATCGCAGATGTTGCGTTGCCGTGATATAAACTTTCTTTCGTGTTGTATTTATTCACCTATTATTTACAGTACAGACTGATGACCTACAGGTAGGTATCGAAAGTGACTCGACAAACAAGAATAATTCCTCTCGAAACGGTAAAAGTCACCAAAATTGGATGACAACACTGGAACCACCTTGCTTATTGAAACGTGTTACGACACGAATCTCTGTTTATCAAGCGAGTTGTCATCGCGAAGTAGAGATTTATGGCCACGTGAAAACGAACGTTTTACGTGCTACGTTTCTACATAGATAGGTTACGCTCGATAATCGACGAGTGTTCCGTGACACGAAACGATCGGCAATCCATGCCTCTGCTCGATCGTGGCGGATTTTCAACCGATACAAGCTTTTATTTCCCCGCCTTGTGTTCCTCCTGGTGAAATTTATCCGCGAACATGTGTACGATATGTATACGCGTTCTCCAGAGAACCATGAAGCTTTCTTTTTATCCGGAAAAGCGAAGGTAGGAATATCGATGAAGAACGTAAGGTAAGCAAAAGCACCGCTATTTACGGCAGACAATTCCCCCGCGCAGGAAGCATGGATTTATTGTTAATTTCTGTCGTAGGGAACAGAGTCCATCTTCCATCGACGTCGGTTAGAGGGAATCTTTGCTATCGTGTTCTTCCTTTTGTCTCTGGAATAAAAGTCAGCTTTCCGTCGGTTTATGGGTGGCGTATATTTTAAATAATGCTGGGTAGCAAGTTGAAACAGTAGCGTAGTTTAAATGTGTCTGATTTCAATATGTAAACGCTGAATTTTGGTCCTCTTCAAAAGCAGTTTCAAAAGAATCAGAACTTTCGGTGCACAGTTTCCTCGTCCATGGTCGAAACGTTTAAATAAAAGCTATTTAAGCTACGCTCGTCTTGCTACGTTTGTAATACGGATACGTCACAATAACAACCAACATTTACTACCAATAAAACATCGTATTATTCGTAGAGTAAGGTAAAGTACGTTTGCGACGCGCGTTTTGCTACAACGAAACGATCCTGCTACTCATTTGCAATTATAATGTTTACGATTTTTCGCCCCTGCCCTCGCCCCGAGGAATTTACAATCACGTTACCGAGAACAGTTACGTTAATTAACAGAAGAATCGGCCCGCTTCTTTTATTTCACCACCGTCAGGGCGCGTTGCTTCGCAATAAATTACGGTATTAATTACGGAAAGAACGATTTTTCAGCCACCCCCGTTGTTTTCGAGTGCAAGAATTTTACGTTCCTGAAGTGTAACGCGACGCTCGTTTATGCACCGTGCATGTAAGCACGTCCGCGATACACTACGTGAAATATAACCCAGCGCCAGACCAGGAAACTTTTAAACTTTAACGCGGTGGATCCGGTTACCTTGTCTTTTCGACGACCGTACGCAATGCTAAAAAGAAATTTGCGGGATGCTTAAACTAACGTCGAGTTAACGAGGAAACGGTAAAATTTGTTTTTTAACGAAAAAAAAAAATAAATGCCCTCGTCATCTACACCATTCTATTGGGTTGTTTGGAATGTCTATGTCGATGTTTGATAAGTGGTACAAGTCTGAATATAATGGTTGAAAACGAATAACATGTATACAGCCCTTAAAAGGGGGAAAAATCTATGTAATATTTAATATATTTAATTACATTTCATATATTCCAATATTGTATATATTTATTATTACTGTATTCAAACGTGCCTATGAATTTTTCTTAAAAATTGACACGAACTTTCTGGACTTCCTTTTGATGATGATAGAATATTACGAAAGATGTGAGTTCCATTTTTGCCTGAATTACAATATAAAAAGTAGAGTATTTAAGAAAGCCTTGCGACTTTCAGTCATCGCTACAATTTTTAAATCAGAGATTTTCACGAATTTTAAAAGGAACTCTTTTAAATGAAAGAGAGCGAATTCACTGTGATCCTCCAAAATCTCAAGCCAGTACTGATTTTTGAACGATTACTCCCTTGAACAGGAATTGAGACGAAGTCGAAGTCAAGTTATAAAATATTTTGATTCTCCGCGACGGACTAAGTCGAAAGTGAAACTTGTTGGAAAGCACGCCGACATGAGTCCATACAGATTTATGGCAGAACCGAAGAATGGTACGAAAAGTCCACTCCATATCGCCATGCGCCGTTGGCTATTTAATCAAGAATTCACGTTACTCTTGTATCACAGTGTTCGCCAAGGCGTATCAACAAATATTCGGTCTCGAATATGTGCACACGTGCAACTTTCGATTTTCTTCATTCGCCGGGTACAGATCGACGACAGTGGCGCGCACGATCGTGGCGGTTAATAGCATGTAAATAAAGGAAAAGGAGAACGATCATCGACAAACGCTTTTCGTTTAACGTTACTTAGCACATAATGAATTCAATTCGTCCGCCATGGTAAAATCTAACGAGATTCGTGTTAATTAGATTTCCAATGAACGTCGCTCGTAGCACGGAATAAACGCAATTGTCCAAATCTATTATCAATTTTCCCTATAAAAGGTTTCACGAGCATTTTTGCGAAGCGGGGGATGACCTTTTTGTTTTTCGTTCACGATATTCACGATGATATTGTCCGTGTGCATTTTTTCCCCTCCGCTGGGCTGTCATGGGGATTGCGTTTCAAGCTATGATGTTCGTGTAAACAAGAAACGCGCGTAATTTTCCAGCACCGTATCGGGAAACGGTGTTGCGGCCGATGTATCGTAATACGCGCGCATATTGCAGCCGTGACACATTTCACAGATAATACCCAGAAATATTTCTAGCAAGAGAGAGATTCCATTTTTAAATTAATCCCCCCCGCCCTCCACGCCGTGCCGGCGAGGGGGGTTTATAACGGTAGGCGGACGCAGATAGCAGAAAATTAGAAATTTATTGACTACTGGCCATGCATTACGCCGCTGGCTCCAAGTTATGTTGTAATCCTTCCGTTTACGAGCGGCGCATTTCCATAAAACACAATAGACGCTGCTCGCGAGCTTGATCCATGCAATAAAAGAAACGGATGAGTTACGATCGGAGCCTCTCAGAGATTGAAAGGGGACCTGGTCACTTATGCTTTACAGGTCCCCCAAGTATATTTTTACAAAGTTCTTTTTATGAATAGTCAACTCTGAGGTAGATCTATTTAACAGGGTCTTCTGTACCAAACTATAAAAAATAAAATTAATTTCTTCCTTGTTATTATCATATTATGTGTACTAAACCCGTACTGCAGCCACAAACAAACATAGCTACAACCCCTGAAGGAAAACTAAATTCAATCGGTTCATCGTTAAATTAAAAATATCAAAAGATAGGAAATCAGGAACTCCGGGATGCACTCCCTGCGTCCTTTGTATCGTGGAAAGGCTCGACGCACGAAAACACTTTCCACCACGAGTAAATTCTCCGTTCCCGTGGTAGCATATTCGAAACAGCTAATAAAATTAAAGACGAACCCCCGGGGCCGCTTCTTTTCTCCGTGGGTTTAGCGTAAATCGAAGTCTAGAGCCGGCCACGAGCTCGCGGGATAAAAGGCTGAGAACGCGTAGACGTAAAATACAATATTCAACCGATGAGGACGGGGATCGAGACTAGGATAAGGGGTTGAGCTTGTTCAAGATCGTGTAATGCAATCTGGGTGTAAATCGCGGGGTGTGTGCTGCGAAATGCGAATGGCTGCTTGGCGCTGCAGTTCACGTATGTAGAGCAAGTGGCAGCGTTCCAAATCTCGCCACTTCGTGGGATAAACATTTCCGCCAGGACAACCGCTTTCACCGGTTATGGATGCTTGGCAAGGCCCCTAAGACCCGTACGACCTTTGCGTCCACCTTATTATCCTAATAAGGATTAGAGGGTGCGATTGTTACGACCATCGCGTCATCGGACGATACCAACTGGCGGACCTTTGATTCGTCTAAACGTCGGCGAGTGGAGGATTAGCGAAATGAATAACGCTTATCGCAATTACTAGGAACAGAGACGCATTATAGTAATAAATTGCGAGCTATTCCAGAAACGAGTTCAGCCAGATGTTGGTTCACGTAAAGAATCTTATTCGGCTTTCGCGAGGATTTACCCAAATATGGATTCCCTTCTATTTGCTTGGACTAATAACTCTACGCGTAGATTACACTTTTCATTAAGAGCTTAAGGAGAAAAAGTAAACTAAGATGACTGTCGAGTGCATTTTTATTATTATTTATTTATACAATGTTACAATGTTCAACATTTATATACATATATGAGTCATAATATAATTAAATGACTTCTTCATCTAACAATAATTATAAATTGTCGAGTGCAGTTACAATTGGAAATGAGGGTGTAATGTTAGAAGTTCGCTTTTTCTAGTTTCATAGTCATGAAATGGCATGTTGATGATATCTTCAGCTGCTGAAGTTTTAACCGATGGCCTGTTGATAAGATCTTCAACTGGTGACGTATTAAGTTAAGTATCTTGATTATTGCACGAGACCCTCGTTCATTAAAATGCGTTGACAAGCGGTAAGGGGTGGTCATTTAACATCCAGTGAAGTTGTAGGGGGAAGTAACTGGTTCTAGTCAACGTAAACAGTCAGGGTGTACTGTGTAAGTGGGATTCCTCCTCGTTTGGAACAACTGCAGGATTTTTAATCTCGCTTGCCTGCAGCAAACTAGGTTCTATTGTACATGAAAGTTATTAAAGACATAATTTGAGGCAAGATTAGTAAGCATAGCCCTAGAAATCAACAGTTTTCAAGTTGTACCTCCCAAGTAACGCAATTGTTTCAACTACCTCCTCGTCCTATGATTAAGGAACATCCCTTTCACTGTTCGCATAGGTTCATCTTCCCCATCCCTGCACGTTTAAAAATTTTCAGAAATATTTTAAACGATCGTATAGACTCGGAAAACTCTTTACTTCTCTACCAACAGTTTCTGCAAACTTTCTTCCCTGCCTCCCTTCGCGGTAGTCTCTTCGATCAAGAAACTTCGTAATAAGGATATACGCAAATATTTTCAACTTAGAAGTAGTTCGCAGCACGATGCTCGTCGTCGAGTGCGCAGTCGGTCGAGGGTACACACTGCGAGGAGAAACCCGGCACCCGAATACTTGGCGGCACTAATCGCGCAAAGTGGTTGTAATCGAGAAACTTTTTGAACGACACCCCGGTCTTTCTCTGCTTCAGCGACACGACAAACGTGGGAAACGCCCACGTTCGCGCAACTAATGGAATTATACGACAGTCCTGCCGATAGAGTAGCTCTGGTAGACTTAGGGGACCGGCCGCGGCGGGTTTGTCAAATCCTATCGGCGAAACTTTTCGACAGGTCTCATGGAAATGTTGGTTCCTTGTTGCAACGTGGTCCATGGGACCCTTTAATGCATCGATTGCGCGTGTATTTGGCAAAGTAGCGGATAAGCCGATGGAACTTTCACTCTCGAACTCGTGGTCTGTAAGATTCCTCTCCTACTCGAATCTTTTTTTCTTTCTTCTTGCGTCCTTACAATACCGATCTAGCTTCGTGTCCCTGAACAGCTCTTGGTTTCCAAGATGTGTCCTTAGACTCATCATCCCACGTTTTTCCTCCTCGTGTAATACCGTTCGTTACACCAGGCACACCTGTCGCGCGTCACACCTGAATTTCAGATGCTGGCATTCATGCTCGCGAGTGTGAACTCGACTCGTCGGATTTTCTGTTGCACACTGCGCGTGGCATTTCGATTAGATTTACGCGCAGGGCTAATGGAACGCTAGCTTATCCGATGGAGAACCGTTATAAGACCTAATGGCACGTAGATTGCATACGGATGAATTCAATCGACGAAGGCTTCTGATGGGTTCGATCGAAATTCGTCTTCGCCCGCGATTGTAACACACCGTCTCGGTGGTTTCGAACTTCGACGATCCATGTTCCGCCGTGTGGAACCACGGGAATCGGTAATACGGTGGCTTCTAAGGAACATGGGCCGTGTTACCGCGAGTGGGTAGACGCGCTTCGACTTCTCATTGGTAGATCGAGGCTGAATGCGCGGGTGATTGGCGACGACGCGCGAAGTCATGATGTCTGGTATACGCAAATTTTTTGAAGCTGTAATTGTAACAATTCCGGGGACTGGAGCGACGACTACGAACTCTGATATTTTAACAACTTATTTTAATTACCAATGGTACGCGTTTATTCGTTTGCTTTCTTTTTACTTCTGGCAAGCATCTTCCGTTCCCAATCAAGCATACAACACAACACAATAGGTACTTAATGCGAGGAATGGTCTTCCACCCCTTCCCTTCGAGAAGCCGTCCTTAGAACCCGTGAAAGTTGGTAAACACCGGTGTTTCAGGTCCTCCGCGACTATGGGCGTCGGTTTATTACACGAACGGTCTAAAATTCACACTTCCCTAACGAACAACGATCGCCACTTAAAAGAAGACATTATCCGAAGGAAACGCCACGTAATAGAGCGTTAGAGTAACGATAGGATGTCCAAGGAAAAAAAAGACGTAGGGCCGTTCTAATGGGCAAGGGTCGCGGAGGAGGAAAAAAGACGGAGGGATAGGTGTGTGCGACTACCCTGCGGTAGGCCGTGCTGGAGCGCCGTTACACGGGGCTATCCTCTGTGTTTCTCACCCTCGATGAGTCGTTCGGGGTTGAAAGGGGATCTGTTGACGGGAGGACGGGCGAGTAGCGGCGGCCAGAGAAGAATAAAGAGGAAAGAGACATCTTGTAGGACGGGCAGCGCGAACGACCGACCAGACGGGAGAGGCTGCCAGCCGTGGAGGTGAACGTGTTCATCTTCGTTGAACCGGCTGCCGTAGTAATTACGCTTTCACGTCGTACGAGGCCTCTGTGCAATGGGCTCAATGCAGCCGCCACGGATCGCCATCGCGGCAGCCAAATAACTACGCTGAAACCTTATACTTATTTGTTGTCGGTGTTTTGCGTTATACTAGATGTGCTCGTAACATCGTCGAGCCTCCGCTGGCTGGTGAGCTTCGCGAATATTTTTAAAGCTAGCAATATTATGTACATACGCTCCCAATTTTTATATTGTACGTACTGACCGTGGAAAGTCATAAAAAGTGAATGAAATAATCATAAAGAAAAATATATAAAAATGACAAAGGACTTGGTTTGACCTCCTTGCACAGTAGCAGAAATTTCACGCGAATTCCTGTCTACTGTTCAATTTCGTTACGCGTTATTATATCGCCTGACAGAAAATTTGATGATGTTCCGTTTTTATCGGTAGATTAAAATATCGAGTAATTTCCGGTAGGAGGTTCGACGGAGCTTTCTGCAAATTACAGTCGGTGAAAGCCTGTCACTTCGGCTACTCCCGCATTATAACGCGAACGAACGAAGCTCGTCGCGCCCCTCCTCATCGGGCATTACGACCGCGACCTAAATGACCTGGGCAAAACATGGCTCGACCCGCGGACTTCAGAGGTGGAAACACGCGCTGAAACACGACCAACGTGAAATAGGTTTGAAAAGTTTCGAAGGCGCGCTCGTTAGTTCTACCTGCCGGACAAAACCGTATCCCTGCGTTCGCTGGCGGATCGCGAGGGGCGAAAGAAAAACCGAGAAAGGGTGGAGAAGAAGCTACGAGCGAGACGGGTCCGGAAACGCGGCAAGAAATTCAACGTCTTGCCTCTGTCTCGCGAAAGCTCCAGCGGTGAAAACTCTGTAATTGTGTTTCCGTATGGTCGTCGCTGGTAAGAGGAGCGCGGGTCGTTAAGGTGTTCAGGCTTTTTTTCCTCCTCCGTGTCCCGACGGCAGGCTTAGTCGCGAACATGATCGACGAGCGGCCCAAGGTGCTCCGGGGATTCCATGAAATTCGCGTAGGTAGATTGCGACGTCGTAATGAATTGATAGGGTGTCTTGGAAAAACGCGTGTCCCCTCAATGGCCGTATTGACCGAAAGAGTGCAGTACTCGAAAATAAAACGCGTACGAGCCGTTCACTGCACAAATCGATTAACTCCGCTTTTCGGAAAATCTGAAATTTAAGTGTCAAGGCACTGGGTATAGTCGACTTTTTGTATTTATAATAACTTTCCTGAATAATAAAGGTTAACGCCATTAAACGACAAAATTTTGATGGCCGTTGAATTATACATAATTTATTTCGCAGGCCATTTTGTTCGCATTTCTCAACTTTTTGTTTTGTGGCGTTAATCAATTTTCTACAATGAACGGTTCATAGTTGATTTAGAGGGGTAGTCACTTTTTTCGAATGAAAAGTAAGAACTTTCTGGAAATATATTGTTAGTGGATACAAACCAGTATTTGTATGGTGAGGTGAAAGTCTCTGTCTAAAATTAACAAAAGAGGAAACGTGAAAGTTTTTTTTCTTCGTAAAAATAGTATACACCGACGTACATAACACAAAATAATGTAAAATATTGAGGTATGGAAAAAATAACGCAAATCGATAGAGGTTTATTCGATAGTTGTTTCTGGATTCTCTTCCGACAAAAATGTCCATTTTCGAACGTTACTATTTTATGCATTTTCAGCTGCTGGATGAAAATATGGAATTTCGTTAAATTATTCGGAAGATATAATTTAGGAATGTCAAAAATAATTTGATGATCGATTCGTTCTGGATATAAGCAGCTGTTTATTAAAAGTATTTTGTAGTAGGAGAGGTCATTCCAGTGCGATGAAATTCACGTTTTCGTGGTAAATGTAAGATGAAAATAAATAGGAACGGATAGGAGGAACGATTGTTTTATTGCTACGAGCTTCTTTAATTGTAGTATATTCAACAAATTGTGCCGCTAAAGGGGTTCCAAAAGGGTCGAAATGTTAATCGTAATTTATTGTACGATTCATTTGCATCTAACGTCGCTAATCCTCCCATACCGATTATGGTAATAGTATCCAGACTTTCATATTTCATCTGGTTCCTGACTTGGTTTTATTCATATTTGTAATTGAAATACCTTGTCCGAAAATGTAAGTGTTGCTAACTCTAGATTAATTAATCGAAAATGCTACGATCACTGACGTTGCATTGTCCTCGCTAAAAAAATGAATCATCAAGCTCATCTAAATTTAGTTAATACTTTAAGTTCCGATCACGTGCCTCGGGATCAACGAAACTGCTTCCCATGCAAACACGTTCATTATTCGCATCGCAGCACTCGAAGATTCAGCTTGATTAAGTTATGATAATAAAGCCGTGGGACAGAGACCACGATCGTCTTATAAGCGGTGTATTCTTCGACGCGATAAAGCAAAATTCCACGCGTTATTATATTCAAGAACCCAGTACGTATAATTCAACAACTCGTTGCACCGATACCTATTCGTGGCTTATGAAAATCCTTAAGCCTCGTAAATCACGTGTTATGGAACAGATGTAAATTACGATTATTGCTGGTTTTACGAGGCTCGACACCGCCTTCGTAATCCGACTGTCACACCGTAAAAGCGAAAGTAGGGAATTGCAATAAGTAGAGACTTTACGATCGACCGATCGCCGACGTTACGTGTGCGAAGGTTTCAAGGCCACGATGGAAAGGAAGGAAGGAAGGAAGGACTGCAATTTCGTCCTGAGAGGCGTCTGCTCACCTACCATAAACAGATGAATTCGGCGGTATTATTTTACTGCCGATACATCATCTCCTATTTATTCGAAACGCACGGCAGTCAAAACGTTCATGGACGTCGAAATGGAATTTTCGAGTTTTCCTCGAGTATCCCTGAAAATATTGTGCCTCCTCCAAATTGCTTTCCCGACAGCTGGATGATTTAGTGTTTCGCGCCGAAAGATCGTTAGTGGAGTGATTTGTACTCTAATGGTGCCATATTTTTTTTTTCAGTTTTAGTACCATGGACGACCATACTTGTCACCAATTCATGCGAATCTGCAAACAAGAGTCTCGAAAACTCTTTATTTATTGTTTATTTCATTTAACTTTGCTGAAGAGACTGACCGATTGAAAATAAAAATTGCGAATTGAACAGAATAAATAGTTTGACTTTCGTTGAGAATTGTCATAATAACATTTGCCGTTTGTAAAATATTTTATGAAAAAAGGAAGGATCTCTCGAAATAATTATTATTTCAAACTTTGATAAGTCTAGATTCGCCGCGAGCACGCATTTCCGTTGTGGTTTACGGAATGAATGACGAACCGCCCGTTATCATTACTTATTTCAACCCTTGCATTATGCAGACTTTTGAGTGGACGATGTAAACGATTAATTAGTCAGATTATTACAATTATGGGAACGCAATGGCGCGATATCGCGATGACACGTCAAATTAAATTATTACGATCTAATTAAAAATGTAATGTCACGGTACGTGTTCGTTTGAACGATAATTCCTGCCTCTATATGTTACTAATTTCGATGCGTTAGTGCTTCACGATCAAATGGAATTCGTAATCGTGATATAATTTCAATATTCGGTGCATCGATCTTTTAAGGACCGCAATAGTTGTCATTATACATATTACATTTATATGACGAATTCTATGTTAATGACTCGTGTTTAAACTTGATGACTTTCGTTACGTATCTATGCTTTACGTTGCCAAGATTTTAAAAATCTTCACCCCTTCGATATTATTACGGAAATTCGTTTAGTTTATTTTCGAAGATGATTCTAAACGAGACTTTTCTGAATAAAATAATTAATTCCTTTATATAAAGTGAAATAACAAATCCAGTATAAAATTTTGTTTTAGCTTTTTCCGTGATAATCTTTTATATTTAATGCATAGACTCTTACTTCACAGTTCGCTCTCAAGATCCAAGAATAAGTAGCAGGGCAGGAATTTAATCCTCGGCTACGAAGGTCTAAAGGCTCGAGAGCGAATGAACTTTCATTAAAAAAATCCAATTTTCAAGAGAGACTACGCTTAACCCAGCGGATAGAATTAAATTTTACGTGCTTCCTTTCCTGTTCGCGGAGCCATGAAGCTTGCCTCGTTCAAGGGTCGCTTAAATCAGACAACAATTGACATCTTATCGAGAAATATGCGATTATGTTCATCAAAATTGCAATCGTATTTAGATCGTAATGTTTTATCGCTGCGAAATTCGCTGATCCCGAATGTCTTCGTTTCGAATTTATACACACAGGTTCACTCGTCTCAATGTAAACGGATCTGCATATTCAGCCAGTTAATTGCCTGGCTCGTGTGATGCGGGTATCATGGTGAAGATTAGCGAAACCTCACAGAGCATGAGAACTAAACCAAGCCGATTCGCGCATCAAGTTTATGCGCCAGCCGTGCGCTACATTTCAGAACGGAAGATAGTCGAAACGAATTTAATACGCGGAACGAGCAGAAGAATTTGTTTGTCTCGTGACGTTCGAACGCGAACGAGGTACAGAATTAAAGTGGAATTACGCTACGCGGTGGATAAAAGCTCATTTGCGTGGTAAAATTAGCAATCCGTAGCGCAATGGCTCCCAGGGATGTAATTATACTCGTTCTCGGGTGTATTAAAAGAATATATCCTCTGGAAAAGTGTAAAATTATCCACATACTAACTATTTTCACTTGTTCTCGTTTAAAGTGATAATGAAACGTTTGCGAATCACTCGATCGTGATAGACATCTCGATGTTGTGGGTATTGATAATGATTACGTGAATTTGTTGATATTTATTTAGCATATTTCTTATTCTGATTCGCTATATTATATAGGACACTTTTTGATGAAATTTCAGATCAATCCTATATGTAAATGTCCATAATAATAATGATATAAAAATGTGGAAAATTGTGGCAACTATTATAATTTTATTTTGTCCCACAGTACCTTTATTATACAAGCGATCGATATCATATTTAATCCGATTACTCGACGGGATGCAGAGAGCGACATAATGTTCACATAATTTATGATACCTGCGTTGTAATACTATTGCGCACACCTGAAACTTTCGTCCCCAGTGAACGCTTACCTTCAAACGCTGGGGGAGCTGTTCCAACCTACGAAACACCGTGCCATCGAAATACATAATTACAGAATGAATTAAAAACTAAACTGAAAAATTTGAATGCTCCGTAAAATGGCCTGGTATATGCATATGTAGGTAACTAAACCAAATCTGTTCTTGTTGCAATAACGTGGAATTTTTTGTCGAGTTAACTAATACTTGTATTTGCAATTGTTTTCGTTTAATTGCTTATGACTTTGTAATCGACCACACCCTACTTTCATAAATGCAGGAGAACGCTGTTATTTCAGCGCTTGTTTGAAATGCCCATTATTCGAAACAATTAAATAACTTTACTGCATCAAATAATGAAATACTTTAATTATGCGAAACACTCATTATTTCGGTTATTTCCAAATAACATTGCGGAGAATAAAATACCAGAACGTTGTTATGAATAGTTGCTTCCTATTTTTACTTCAAACAAATTTGTCCAGGTTCGTACTCGTATTAAATCAATTTTTAGTAGGTTAGTTAAACAGAGACAGACCGGTGAGACATTGATTTAACAATCGACCACCTCCAGAGGAGCATACAACTCAATCTGGATGATTCCCATCGACGTATTATTCGAGTGGATGGAATTTTTTACAGTAGAAAAATGTTACCTTTACCTCTGGTTGCTATACGTAAATGCATTGAGAGGGCCGCGACGCTCGGATACCCCTCTCCCGGTTAAATCTGCCGGGGGACAGATTTTATTCGACTTTCGAGAAGAATTCATAAAACCTTTTTCTCGAATTCGCACCTCCACATGCGCTCTACCATAGAAATTTAATCTTCGGACACGACGCTGGAAATATCGTCGCTCTCGCGCTCGCCTGCGATCCTTAAATATACATATACGCAACACCGTTGAAACATTTCACGGTGTACATTCCCTTTTTTCTCTCCTCTTTTTTTTTTATTTTATCCCGGGCGTAACCAAAATTTTGCAATTTGGACGAATCTCTCGGGCGCACGCGAACCGTTTCACCTTTGATCACGGAGTGTTTGATGGAACTAAAAACTTTTATATTTCACGTTCGCGTCAACGAAACGTAAGGACTCGTGAACTTTCGGCCTCGAGTATGCATGCATTTGAAATATCGCTGGGCATTCGTTTGCGACAAAAGCAAGAAAATTAGGTTGTTTCTCGTTAACGTACTTTAATTAACGATCGAGGAAGAGAAAAAACGGGGCACGATGCGTTAAAACATACTACGCTTCATCGTCGATTTTTCGTATCGCGATGCGTGGACTGTAAAGCACCCTGGCTAATTGAAATTCAGTTTTGAAAAGCGTTAAGCATTTTCAAAACACCGTACCTACTAGACGATCTATTTACCAAAGCCGAATGGAATGCGCATCGGAACTAAATAACCGTGAAAAAACTGTCCGCGATATTTAGAAACATTTACGCTCTTGATACTCGCACGGTCGTTGATGGAAACTTTGAGACCTACAAATTAAGTGCTTTAAAATTACGTTATGTAATGAATTTCCACTGTGCAAGAAGTTTCTAGTGATTCTCAAATATATTATACAAATAAAACACTCTTATTAAGTTGCTTCTATCTTCGAATCCATTTTACTGCAAATATTTTATGGTTGATTTTACCTAATCATATACAGAAGTATAACACTCATATCCTACATTCGTAAATTCGACTTCCTCTTCAGAAAACCTGACTTAAAAATCGATGAGAATAAAAATCCAAAAAGATGAGATTATCATGGCTCGTCAATTTCAATCGTCGTTCGCGGCTTCTGCTCAAAATTACATTTTCCTCGAACACAAACCGAAGCGATTTCGAGGGTTTCTCCGATATTTCGATCCCAAGGACCTCCGTAAGCCGCCTGATCCTCGAAAGGGCCATCCTCCTCCGCAACGCGAAGGGTCGAAACACTTTCGTGCACTTGCTCGCCAGAAATCCATCCGCCGCGTGTATGATAAAAAGGATCCACCCCGCCACCCTGTGACTTCCTCTTCTCACCCTGCCGTTTCCGTTTTTCACCCCTCTGCCCGCCCTTGCAGCCCCCTCACCTCCCTCCTTTCTCTGATCCCGGAAGAATGGAAGAACTCGAAGTGGCGAGCATGTGCCCCGGGATTGGCCAGAGCACTTTGCCGCTGTTCTGCTCGAAAGAGCGACCGAATCGAGTTGAGTCGAGCCGAATCGGGCGCAAGGGTTGTACCACCGCCCGAAATATTTCTGAAAGAACGGCGGCCGACTGGAAACGAGATCCGGAAAGTCCTTGGAAAGGGTACACCTCGACGCGAGCGCCGAGGAAAAGTGAGAACGTGGGAAGAAGGACGGTAAGATAGAGAGCAGAAAGAAGAGGGAAAAAGAAGGACTCGGAGCGAAAAGTATTCAGGAAGGGGTATGAGACTTAAGTGTACAGGGTGATTCTAGAAACTGGGACAATGAGCTCTTTTTCCAGCGATCGTGTCAAAAATCGGCGACCAATTTACATTCTGACTACGTAAACGGCGAAATCAATAGTGATTCTTATGAAAAGTTTAATGAGATTAAACTCTCCGCACGTTAAATTTTCCTGTGAGAATTTCACGTACGAAACGTGGTCATTTACCTTTCATGCTATAAGTTGCTCGATTTTATATTTAATTCCCACGGGCTCCAATTTTCTCTTGGAAATTAAAAAAAAATGTCTCATTTACTTCGTACGATGTGGAGTTTAATGAATGTGATTTAATTTAACCGTAAAAACATATCGGAAATTTAAAAAATTGTAATGATTCTTATCGACACGACGTACTTTGAACAATTTAATTCGTTGTGGTAGTAGAACAAAGACCAGGGAGATGTTTCGCAATATGAACAATTTTAGTAATATATAACAAAATAGAAGTTCTTGAGTGATAGTTTCAAACATCCTATCCTGTGTTATTATTCTTATGTTTACTGCGCAAAGCGAAAAAAACCTCTCTTTTATCAAGAAACCTTGAAGGGAAGGAAAAATAATTAACAATTTTTTACATGTTTTTTGTTTTGGTGCAACGATGCAACTGCAACACGATCAAAGGATTAGTTTTAATTTTAACTCCACGCCATCGATTGAAGCAAAGGGTTGGTAATATACTTTAACTTCTAAAAAGCCCCAATAAAGAAAATTAAGCTTCCCTTATCGAGATGTATTTTAGTTCTAAAGTCAATAGCGTTGTGTTTATCAGCTGCTCCATTTTTCAATGGTATTATGTCTTTAAATTCTAGGGTGCTCCACTTTCACCTCAACGTCTTAATTTTCTTGCTTCATATCGCTTCCTGTTCTTTTCCTGTTAACACGTTGATAGCCAGACTGATTCACATGGAAAGGTCTGCAGAACTAAAATTTTGTCTCGAGAAGATTAGAAACTATAGAACTTAACATTTATCGTATTATTTTTCTCATCAAATTATTCTCATTATTCTCATCAAAATTTACGAATTCTCTCCAGATTTGTTTTCATTATCATTTAGCTCGGAAAAGCTCTGTCACCCCATGTATGGGTGACGTGGCGTTCAACGTGTTAATTTGCATGGTCCCTTTGAGGAAGAGTTACGATTCGTCCCAGTTTCTGGAATCGTCCTGTACAGCGAAGAAACGGGTGGTCGTTCGGTCGTACGTGAAGGGTCGGCGTTAGGCAGTTGGAACGTGGAATAGCGAGGAAAAGGATAGATGGAGAGAGAAAAAGAAATGAAGCGTGGCAGGACGAGAGTAAGGGCAAAAGGACGAGGGAGCGGGGGAGGACGCGAGAAGTGAGATAGAGGGTGAGAGCGAGCGAGAGAGACAAGTCGAGGGGGTTGATGTGCCTAGGGTCGCGCGAGAAGAGAACGGAGAGTGGGGAGATTCCCTAGCAGAAACCAGTCGAGTCCCGGCCTCAGGTCGTGACGGGTGTTCAGTTCACAGGCGAGAGCCGTACCGTGCGGTTGGCTTGCGTGTTGTTTCGGGTTGTATTCCGTGGTCCTACCCCTGAAGCCGGTCAAACTTTGTCGTCACGGTCCGATAGAGGACCAAGCAGCATTCACCGGCAGCGTGTCAATTTCGACAACGAGTTCCATCGAATTCCATTCGTATTCGCGGATGCAATTATGTACGCAAACTCCGCGAATCGTCGAGTTAATCGCGTGTGACGAGATCGCGGCGCGTGTTCAATGTGTGGCCAGCTTTCGTCGTAAACAAACGTAACTTTTAGGAAGCGTTACCACGTAATCGTCGCGTCTGGACGCGTTCCGAACCGTACTCTGCTCCGAAAATCGCCCGCTACGTCGTAAACAAACGGAGCCTGGTGGGTCTCCACGCAACGGTTGGCAGAACTTTGTCGTCGATTCCCGAAGTGTAAACTGCACCGACGGAAACGTTTGCCCTGCTCTTATTCGCTCGGTGACAGCCGTTGGCGGTGCACGAAACTGTGAAAAAAAAACCGTGGACCACGCTCGGGGGATTCTAACCCATGTTTCGAAAGTGAGTGAGAGTGACGGTTAGTGTGCAAACAGGGCAAAAAGTGATAAGAGGGTAGTTTTCTCTCGTTTTTTTTTATTTCTCCTTTAACGAGCAAGATACCTCGCCAAGATATTTTTCTGCCACTTCTACCACCCTGGTCGAGGAGCTCGCCGACTATTACAGGACCGGCAGCAACTTCACGCCACTTCGTACACCGAGTGGTGAGTGTTATCTCTTTTCTCCTCTCGTGCCTTCGCCATCCACCCCCGAGCCTTCTTTACTCGCTTTTTGTACGCGATGATCGTGAACCGGGCGCACTTGCGCCTAACTTCTCTCGACCCCACGACAGAGATAAGATCCTAGGTCGGGGGAGGTGTTCGAGAGGTTCTACAGAGGAATCCCTTTGACGACATCGTCGTCGATCGGTCGTCCACTTACGCCTTGAATACGATGTCCTCTCATCTACTCCGAAATAGAAGGCGCGATTGAGCCGGATAGGACGTTATATCTACTCGCAATTCCTTTTATCCCTGACTCTTTGGAGTCTCTGTCTCGTCGAAAGCACGGATGCCTATCGGACGCGAAAAAATCGTTTACGCGCCAAAATTGTCACGACAAAGATGGCCGACCATTGTCAATCAGTGTTATATAAAGTTTAGCATTGCATTGGTTGCATCTACGTGGTTATTAATATTATTTTTAACGGTGATTTTTTTTGGAGTGACATGAGTAACGAAGTATCATTCAAGAATAATATTGACGTTAGAAATCTTAGTTTTACTCAATTTTTGATTATGCTTTGGTCGCAATTTTTGGCGATTATGGCGATGTGAACTGATTTGCTCTGTTTTTTCTAATTTTAAACGTATAATATAACAATATTTCGTCAGACTTAAAAATATTTGCTGTTAATGGAGAGTACCGATAAGAATGATTGATTATAAAGAATCTAGAGCTAATAAGACTTATATAGATTTATCTGAAATTTGATTTTATAATTCACTCTTTGCTGTCTCTGTTTCCTCGCGGGCGCAGATGATATCGACCGTGACACGAAAAAAAAACGTTTACGCGCCAAAATAGTCAAATGGATTCGATCGAGTAACGAGTTTTCCACGAGTCCGGTTATCGCGTTTCGACGGATCTGAACGCTTATTCCTGATAGGCAATCGTTACCTTTTATGATGAAAATGGACTGATGGACAGGAATTATTTGCTACGCTCGCAGGCGGAAATCACCTCGCGAATACGATGGAATCTATTACTCACTTTTGTCGGGTTGTCGAGTGACGTCAGAGATGGACAAAATATTATTCGAATAATAAATTCGACGCATAGTAATTGGTGACGTTCGACGGGAGCGACGAGTTTTTCTTTGCTCGGTGAGAAATATTTTATTTTACGATTCAAATTTATATTTTTGTCCAGGAGCGATGGATAACGTTGTTTACCTGTAATTTGTGATTCGAAACGTTTAGGATAGATAGGAATTTTTACCTCTGCGTGATATTTCATGGGTATGTAGCTGCAATATTTATTTTTATCAATATTTTTTCGCTGGTTCGGTTTGTGAGAATTTGTTTGGAGTAGTCTGATTTTGGAGTAGACTGATTTCGGAGTAGTCTCATTTTGGAGCAGACTGATTTTTGAGTGATTTCATTTTGGAGTAGTCTCATTTCGGAGTAGACAGATTTTTGAGCAGACTTTCTAGCACATTTTCTCGATTAATAAAATGTATGCGTCGTGTGCAGTATTTGTATTTCATGAAAGAAAATTAAAACCGTCGCCAGTAGCGAAAACGTTAATGAATTGCGCGAGAATTAATCGAGACGCGTCAAAAAAACGATGGCGAATAACAAACGGATCGGAAAGAGGTACTGTCCATCACGAATATCAGCTTTTAACGTTCCGTGTGCTGCATTTCCATTTAAAAATTCCCAATTGTTCCCGACGCGGACTTGTTCTTCCGCGATTGTTTTTCGGAGAGTTTCGGAGCTGCTTCTAGAATTTCACTATTCACGAGTTGAATGCTTAATTTGCGCGTGCCGCTTTCGGTTGCGTACGCAATATATACCGTTGGTTCTACTTCGTTGCCAATATTCGCCAACATTTTGCAATTCGAATTTTCACAATCAAGCCGCTTCTGAGAAAAACTGGGCGCCTGCGAATGTTTGTCTTGATACCGTAGAAAATACTCGTTGTCCGCTCGACTGCGAAACATTGGACAGCGCTGAACGAAATTTCGGAGCAATTCGGGTTAGAAAACTGTTTAAAAATACGAGCATCGCTGACTTTGGCTTCCTGGTCGAATTTCGAATTCTATACAACCCGAATCCACCAATTGGTTTTCTGTCAGGGCATCCCATAAGTATGGATTTCTTACGCATCGGATTTACCTGTGTATAAGTTTCGATTATACAATGCTTCCAGTGAAAGCGTATGATTCATTTGAAACAAAACAGAGAGGGTGTTCGTGCCTCGTAAACGACACCTATTGTGACTCATTGGTTTGCTGAAATGCGGCCTAGCTTAGCCACTTCATTCATATTATAGTGTATACTTTATGATACAGAGGTTTTATGAAGACGAATAACTGATATTGTGGCTGAAAATAACAATATCGTTCTAAAAAATAGAGAATTGCGTTTTTACTCAGTTATTTGCTTACATTGTAAAAATATTTAACAGGGCGTGGCGCATAGAGATAAATTATAGTGGAATATTATACTACTATATTATACATTTATAGTACGAGATTCACGAAGAGCATTCACGAAAGCGGCAGCGCGCACATCGCGAAATTAGCTCAATTCATACGATGAGTGACCCAATTTCCGCGCGACCGGTCAAACGGTTCTTATGAAGCGATCCGAAGTATAATGGCCGTGTCCAGGGTGCAAGACTGGGAATTTAAGAGCATTGTCGTGTTGCGCGACCGAGTCGGAAATAAGAAAAGTTTGAATGAAACTGTTTGCACGGTATCCGTAGAGGAAAAGTCTCTCTCGGTTTCTATCTCTCATGCTCGTTTTCTTCGGCGCGCGGCGTCGCGATATCAGGGATGTCTGTAAATCTCGTGGAAACCATCTTCTGGCGTATCTGCACCGAAGGAGGAGAACGATCGCGATGGCACGATAAAAAATATGGCGCGGAAATGATGAGAAATAAAAGCGCGGCGAAGGTTCGTTTTTATGCCGTAATCTTGATGTTACGTGATACATGCGGCGGGCCGTATAAAAGCGAGATATATTGCTTTATGAGGGAAATGAGATTTTTATTCGCCCGCCGTCGCGAAAAAAGAAACACGGACGAATTCTAATGCGCCAGAAAGCATTAATTTCGCCCTTGAGAAATTGCGCTTATCGCGACAGTCCTGAATAGCGCGGCCATCTACCGTTCCCGTTTTCTTTTACAACCATTTAATTAATTGTGGAACTCGACGATGTAGCCAAGAGAATTTCAACGGTCCAAGTACGACGAAATTATTTTGATCGGATGATGAAGTTACACGCCGTTTACATTCCCAATGTCCTACTTTTAAAAGGTGGACAATTTTACTACATCCTAACGTTGAATTTTATTCTTAAAAGTTTTAGAATCCCATTACATAATATAGTCTAACTTTGGAAACGTGTCATTTTTGGTATTATTAGACCCGACTATAAATTTTTATCTTATCTAAATTAAATCGTTTATGTTTGCAGTGATGTCACTAACAAATTTTGTTAGACTTACGATGCCCCCTCATAGGGGACATCCGAAATGTGAATGGTTAAATAATTTCTGGGGATCTGATAATCATTATAATATGTCTTTTGAACAAGAATTTAGTATTAACGTGGTATCACGTTTCAATAAACCCATAAAAAAACTGCTCAGCATTATCTGGGTTAACCAAATCAATATATGACGATCATTGCGGAATTAGTTTTGACGAAAATGAGGGCTGAGAGTGGGGATGATCGCGTGCGTTTGCGAATATCGTAACGGTCTGTTCCGCGGACGCTATAATTAACGAGCTATTCTAACGGTGGCCATGAACGCATCGACGACTACGACCAAATAATTAATTACTGGCCGCGATTGTGTCTCCGAACGAATTAATTATACGATCGCGTGGCGCGTTGAATTCGAGCACGCGACTTAATTTCGCGTTTCCGGACGCGAGAGGACGCCACGAAATTCAACCGCATTCCGAGAGTCGCGATCTGAACAGCCGGTTCCGTTACAAATGGCTGGGTAGCTCGACCCAGCGCGGATCTCTCGGTCCCGAAACTCCGTCATAAATCAGTTGAAGACGAGCCAGCCTCGAGAAACGGCATCTTGGAGACGTGGAGCGCTTCTGTTGGCTTCTGGAGCGCGAAAGTTAGCGGAATACTTGTGTCTCACATCTCGCTACGTCACGCCCAATTCGCGACAGGAAACCCGAGCCATAAAGAAAAAGGGGTAGTAAAGGGGTTTACAACGAAAGAGTGTCCACTCGATCAGTAAAAAGTACTCAGTTTTGGAGTAACCAAAGTGAACACAGCAAACAATCTTCGCGTGGAAATCCTGGTCGCTTTTCCTATATTCTTAGAGGGCCCTCCATCAAAGTTTGGAAATCACTGACTCGATAGCTACCCCGAGGCGTGGGAGGCGAATACGCGATCCACGAGACAGACGCAAATGTTCGGGCAACTTTTGCGATCCTTACATCCTGTTACGTCACACCTAAGTCACGACGGGGATGGGAAGAGATCCCGAAGAAAAAGGGGTCGCCTATCCTCGGTGTTTCGATACGGAGGACGTTCTCCGGGCTAGTCGCGCGAGCGACGTCGGCGTTAGTAGCTAGGCAGCGACATCAGCAACAGCGGCGGCAGCAGTTTGAAAGTTTCGTGCACGGGGGTAGCGAAATTTCCATAAGTTGAGGGATGGCTTCTTCTTGGCAAAGTGAGAAAAGATTGTCGCGAGAGGCGAGACCAGCGGACCCCGGAGATGGTACGCGAGGATAGCGCCGTCGCGGCGGCTATACATTACTCGCTTGTCTCGCGCCACCGGGGATCTTTACCTGCTATCTCCTTTAAGTTTCTCGAGAAGGTCTTCGTTCGCCTCGTTTTCCAGACAGAGACGGTTGGAATTTTATTCAAATAATAGAACACGAATAGAAACACTGCGCGACGATTCACTCGCAACGTTTAGTCGATTCGAGCTGGTTGAATGAGGTACTATTTGTTCAACGTGAAAGATCGTTTCACTGTGTGATTCAGATTGTACTTTCTATCGGATAAATAATGGATCGAAGATTGTTTTGTTCTGTGAGCAGTACTGGAACGAACTGGAGTGTTTCGAGTTTGGTAGTATAGAGCTATACAGTCAGTCTCATAAGTATTCGTACCGACTATGTTCATAAAAGAAATTTGTTTAAATTAAGTGATGAGTTTCGTGTTTCCAAATAAATGTTTCATAATAAATATCATTTACATGAACAACCTTTTCGCATATGTATGTTTACAATGAACATTTATTTGAGAACATCAAACCTATCATTTAATTTAGACAAATGTCTTCAATAGGCATAGAGGGTACGAGTATTTATGGAATTGACTGTATGTGTTTATAGGTACCGGACTGATCAGCTGATGAATATTTTTCACTGTGTCAACCAAATATAGATGATTCATTTATGATTACTCAGAGTAACCTATATACGTTTATTCAATTAAATATTGTTAACCTTTCGTTCCACACTCTTGTGTCTTGAATTATACAGTGGACGTAATTTTCGAGTGTTTAATTGTGGGAGTAGCTTCGGAGTATTTCTCAAGCGTTTCTAATATATCTCTGGATTGCTCCTAAATCAAAATACATTCTACTTTATAATTCAAGACCTCAAGCAGGAAATAGAGAACATCTAGAGAATTTTAATTATCCCAAAGTCGCTCGGTAACGAGACACAATCGAACCATCAAGTTCACCGAACAGGAAAATTCCTGCGACCGTCTACCTTGTACCGTTTGCTATTGTAAACAACAAACAGTTTTCACTTCCTCCTACGTTTATCGCGATTGCGCGCACCCCAGAGCTCGATAATGACGTTAAACGCGTACAGCCGTGAGCGAAGGAGTTGCAATTGATAGGTCACAGTCTAAATCGTAGGCGCAGATAAGACGACGCTTAAGCTCGATATCGGCTGTGTAGAATCGCTGTAGACGGACAGCCCGCTCACGCGAATTCTCGTTTTGCGAGCAATGCGATACGATCTTGTATATTCCCGCCGCGTAAATTTCGCGCCTCGTATCGATCTAATTTATTTTTCGCCGCTAATAAATTAAGGGGCTGTGGTGTTAATGGTCGCCGCGAACCTTGGGTTTATTTTCCGCCATATTGGGGTGTTGCTCTGTCGTTGATTCATCGATTTACAACTTTTTTTCTGTAAGGAATATTATATCTGTAGATAAGATAATACAGTAAAAATGCATGGATTCGATAATCGTCTTACTCATGATTCAGCGATACATGTTTACTCTCAAAGATCGATAAAGGAGACATTCTATCTCTTCCTATTTGTGGTACACTTGGTATCAGAATGTATGCCAATATTGATCTGCCAATGTAGCTATGTCCACTTAAAATGCATACGAAGATGTTAGCATGGGAAAGATATGAACTTTATAATCATTATAAGAAAGAGTTGCTAAGATCGTTACCGCGTAAGATATTCTATCTGGTATTATCAGGTTGGTACCAATTCGTACGCAAATTAACGGTGGAAGTTGTACGTTGATCCGTGGGACACCTATTTAATACCATTTACTAGAAACAGGTTAGTTACTTTAAAATTTTGTATAAGATAGATTCAATGGTTACGACAAAATTTCGTTACAAACTTTTTCCTGTAAAAATACACGAAACTCGCAGATTGGAGCAAAAATACGTCGTGTATTTTATGCAAAGCGCGCAGATGGCATTGTGCAGGGCATGAATTAATAGAATTTAAAAGCCACCAATAAAAGTCACGAAAACGGGACTGTTACGAGCCGAATCACGGTTGAAAAGTATTTTGTACGGCAAAGGACGACTCAAGCTGCGCTCGTCGTGAATCGAATGCGGAGATATCGAGGTGTCCCGCCGCGAGCGTAACATATGTTAATTCTATGGCGTGAGCGCTCTTCCCTTTCTCATCCGGCACGCACGCCGAACGACTCCCTTTCTCTCGAGTAAGCAAATCACGCGTTTTATCCGTGTTTCCGTTCGTAGGTGCCGCTTGCACGCGTTTACAGCGTTCCATGTATTACCATACTTGGCGATGCCGCGGTGCGTGCCAAGTACACATGTCGGCGCGTCAAGTATCAACCCTTGGACCACATCTTCTAAAACTACGAGTTGCGACCCCTCGGGGGTCATAGAAAATTTTAAAAACAAATAAGATATATTTATATTGTCATTCTTTGATTTCATGGTATTTGTATGTATGAAAGATATACATAAAGATATACATGTATACTTTCCTTTGGTCACTCGAAGGGGCGTAGAACTCATTGTTCACATTTTACAGTTTCTGGGAGATTTTAATTTGCTTAAGAAATTTTAAGAGTTGTAGTATTTTAGAACAAGTATATATTGGGTTGTCTCGAAAGTCCAGTAGTTAGCAAGACAATAAACACTGCAACAATTGAAGATAAATCTCTATCTACTAAAATCTCCTCGCTTTTATTTGAAAAGTGTACCAAGCTTGCTCATTCGCGGGCTGTGTTCGTTGCACAGATGCTTCGTTCTCTCTACGTTTTCCGTCGAGGCGTTGATTTTCGTCGAGATTAGGGTCAGAATGTAAAGCAACAGCGGTACCGTGATTAACGCGTGCGTTAATATAATCAACCGACACAGAGCTCGCTAATTCCAACAAGCGAAATCTGGTCCGCTGGCCTGGAATCGACAGCCCGCCGCGCGACACCCGCTCCCAATTATCCTAATCCGAAGTAAACTTTCCGTTGCTATTCGCGTTAAGTACACGGTCGCGTTAAAACGATTACCTATTGCTCCGTGCTATCGAAACGAACCGAAAACTTTTCGCGTTCGAATACTTTCTCTGAAATTCATGTTAATAACAATAAAGGTGGGATTGGTCTCAGGTACGCTATTAGACCCGTCTACTCGAGGAGAAGGCTCCATCGAGGCACGCCTACGTCGCCTTATCGCGTCCCCCCGTGGCGCGTGTTAATTGCCTTTAAATTCCAGCCGGGTGCCGAAATAGGCATCGGGGTGTAATGACAGTCGGAAAGAATGCTAATGGAGAGAAAACGAAGTTCCCGGGGTACGGTCGTGTCCGATCTGTAATTTCGTCGTGGAAATGCCAAAGACGCGACGCAGGGGTATGAGGGCATCGCGTCGGAAGAGGGAGGCTGCAGGGAACGGCGGGACCAAGGCGCACTTACAAATTACGACGCAGGGCGAGTCGCGAGGGCTCGCGATGGACAGAACCCGGCAATTTGGGAAGGGCGACGAGATTAAGCTGCGCCCCGAAAACCATGATTTCGCCGCGACAGAGGTGCGCATTATCCACGAGAACCGGGGAGGGAGGGGCCGAGTGACGACGAGAAGCATCGCTTTGACTTGCTAATTTCGGCGTCGGTCCCCATGGGTCATTCCATGTCTTCGCTTCCTGGGCCCAATTACAGCGCGCGAATCGCGCTCGTACCCCGCCTTTTGGCGTTCCCCACGCTTTTCACGTCAAAAGAGGGGGTCACAGGGCACGATCAACGAATGACATGATTTTCATCCATACTTGAAGGAGTTGCTTTTTGTAGAGGAAAGTTCCTTGGTTTACGAAAATTATGCTTGAAATTATGAACATCGTTCAATTTAGTTCTACGTAAAATGTTTTTGCTTTTAATTTAAAAAAGTATCTCTAAGGCTAGCCATTTGTTCGATCACGATAAAAATATTTAAAAATAACGTCGAGAGGTTTAGTGTTAAAGAACATTTTCGAATAACTTTAGTTAAAATATTATTAGTTACGCTTAAAATATTATTAGAACGCAACAAACATTTACTTCAAAATTCTTAAATCGATCCAATAAACATTGTGGAAAGTATCGTAAAAATCGACGAGGATACCGATTGTCCCCCGCGGGTGTCGTTTTTCTCTCGACTCGCGTTCGACGAATGGGTACACCCGGCGTTTCGGGAAATCGGAATCGCTGGAGCTCGCTCAAAGCTTTGGGGACCTGTTCCAGATTTTCCTCGAATAGAGAATCGTAAATAAACGTGTGTGTGTCGCTCCGTTGATGCGATGAAGTGATCCCAAGGTCTCCGAATAAAGACACCCTAACCCCAATAGGAATGCGCGACCCACGCGCGAAAGAACGATAACTCCAGGTGTCTTTTTTCCTCTTTCGAAACCTCGAAATCCAACAACACGATAATTAATTGTGCCATCGTGTTTCGGCGGCCGACAGGGGCAGGCGAGAACTCTCCGCGCGGTCCCCTTTGACTTGCTAATTCGAAATTGAAATTGCCCCGAACACCGGCCGAAAAAAAGAGCGTGTTGGCTTTTGTTCGCAGAAATTTCATCGGTGGGAAACGTATTGTCTGGTCCGTTCCGTCACGCTTCGTCGGTGTCCATCGATTCCACGCTTTTGTCGTCCGGCCGAAACCTCGCGGTATGAACTAAAATGATTAATTGAATATTGATATATCGCGGACGCGAGGGAGCAATCGATCCCCCGTCGTCGATGTAACACCCCCATTTTTCGGTTGGACAAGTGGACGAAACCGGAGAGAAAAAAGGAGGACCGACCCGCGGCATATCGAGTCGTTATCCGTGATAGAGGACGTGATTGTGCTTGTTGGTTAAGGAGTGGGGGCGTATTCTCGCAGAATAGACCGTGCACGTTAAAGTTTCGAAGAATTAAACTTTTTCGTGTGGATCGTTGAAATACTCGACTCGTTCTGCTCCAGATGCGCGTGCAGCTCTGCCAATTCCTGCGAGCAGAAGGGGGATTATTTATTTGCTAAGTGTACGGGTTAATCCACTTGACCGGATATTATTCGTAACGATTAGGCAAGCGTGTGTTCGCTTTTAGAGGTCGAGGGTGCATTCGGGTGAGCAAAACGTTTGTTCGTGAAAAGTCGAAAAAGTCATTGGCGCTAGTTGTCGTCCGTACTTGCTGGAATTTTTGCTCTGGAAATAACCGTTTTATTAAACTGGTCGGCGTTGGTATCCCAGATAGGACTTTTTTTTCGAGCGAGCATAAAAGCGCCGGAGTGTCCCGACCGTGTAAACTATAAAGCTAACAGATCGACCGTGTCATCTGCGCCGGATGACAAATACTACCGGCAAGAAATGGACGAGTGGCTCCATATATCACTTAGATAATTATATTATGCTGCTTCTGGTGCGTATTTATAGTCGTCTCGTTGGCCATGGCGGCACGCAGGACACCAAACGCTCTGTGTGTCACCCTATCTGCTACCATCCGGTTCATCGTGGTACCTAGGGAGATAACACAGCAGCGGGCTGCACGGTGAAGGGGTAAAATATTAAATTGTCCGTCATTTATACCCTTCATTCGACTCGACCATTGCCCAGGAAACGCAGATGTTTTCGTGACGATAGTATCTTTTTTTTTATTTTTATTTTTTAGTATCGTCGAAACGCGTTTCACTTTTATCTCTGCTCGTCTATCGTCCGGAGGGTTGAACAATTAACCGCATTTATTACCGTGATTCGCGTTTAACTCGTCTGATTTTTCACTTTCCGAAGGGGTGTATAATTTAAAAGCCTTCCTTTGATGCTGAATCGTAACCATGGCGTTATAACGTTGTTGCGGTAGCGTTCCATTAAACAAGGGACAATGATAATTTCGGTCATTTGCGTTTACAACCTACCGCGCAACAATTGAATACATGATCTTTTGCGCGCGTGGTTGAAAATGTCAAAGAACTGAAATAAATCGGCCAACAAACTAAATTTTTCTTTCTGCCACTTCAAGTTAACTGCCCCCGAGTAAAATCGCTGCTGCAAGCTACTGATGCAATATTTCCTTGTCTTCGTTACTTGCATATTATAATTTCTCATTCAATTTGACACAATGGGGGTGAGTCGCCATTGTTTCAACGATTCGCAAACAATAAATAATTTACCCCTTTTACGTCATTATTCCCGGAGCTGGTTCAAGAAGTCCGCATTATAAGGTCGTTGTGTACGAGTCGAATAAAGCGTGCTGTTTGTTGTTTACCCGTGAAGGGGGCCACTGTGCAACCCGTCGGTTCTCGAGAATGCATTTACGTGGTTGCAATCGGGCACCGTTTCGACGAGTGCATATTAATTCGCAAATCGTCGCGTCCAGGAGTCAAGCATAGACCGTTGAAGCATTCGAGAACGACCCGCACGGTACTCTCCTCAACGTGACTTCGAGTTCTCTCGATAGGATATCCTCGAGTACGCCGAGAACGTTTACTCCGGCGAGTCGAGTATTTCATGAGTTGCGTAACATCGAATGGTCAGGTCTGCTCGAGCAAACATCGATCGTCCTCGCGCGTTTTCCTTGGTCTATTCGCGGAAAAACTTGCCTCCTTCGGCCGACTTGCATTCGCCTTCCGAGAGCGAAGCTTAACGAGCAAACTTTAAGGTTAAATCGCGGTGGTATTGCTCCTTCAGCGTCCGCTTAACGGGAAAAACTGTGTGGCACCGGTTAAGCATATTCAGAGACAACGAAAAGAAAAAGAGTTCAAGAAGCGTACGGACTCGAGAAAAATGCATAAGCTATTGCTTTCACGACAAATGTTCGTCTAACGTTTTCCGAAATCGCGAGGGTGGGTTGGTTTGAATTGTTTCACTGGCATTCGATGTGGGATATTGGACAATTTTATATATTTTCTAAATCTTAAGTGTACATAATATATTCGCGACTGTTTTTTTAAAATATTGACATTACCATAAGTATTTATTATTTGATTCGAATCGTATTCTTTGATTTTGTTGCAGGTACGTATACTCTGATGAGACTACAGATTCTAAATAAATACCCAATGAGTAGCGATCAAAATCAGTCAGCTAAATCATAAAAATAATTTAAATAGAAGTGGATTCAAATAACTGTAACAAAAATGTTATGTTTCTTTTCTCAGAAAGGGGGTGATTTTCTTAGCTTAAATAAGATAAGATAACATCTCCTTTTCAGGGATTCTTTTTCCCACGTTCGTCGCCAAAGCGAATCGCGTCGAGGAATTCTAATTCGTGCGATTAAAAATTCGCGATATACTAATACGTTTACGCCGCGGATAGATTTTTAATTGCAATTAGCGTGCGTGGTGCCGGTTTAACGATGCAATTATTTCGTTATTAGTATCGTTATAAACGAATTAATAATTAAATCACAATCAGCGACACCGTCGGGGTTGAGCGCGATCCTGCGGATGAAAGCGTTCCTCGGGATCGTTCGCGTAATACACACGTTCGTTTCGGTATTTCAGTCATTACTTTTTAATTATCACGATTGCGTGGTCGCGTACAAATACCATAGCGATGCAAATTGAGAGGGAAACTCGTGCGATGGTCAGGGACATCCACGGAGGGCGGCGCGGGGGCGCAAGTCGAGTAAATAAATTTGTCGACTCTCGTCGCAACAGTGCTCGTTATGGAAAGCATTCGAAGTATGCGGTTCAATGAGGCGAAGAGGGGCGAACGGATGAACGTACTCGCGACAACCTGTATCCACGTGTGAACGTGGTTATGCTCGCGGTAGGAACGAGATCAGCGTTCTTTTCCTCCCATTTTCTCTCCTCCTTGCCTCTATTTTCGTGCAGGGCACAAATTATCCCCATTTAAGTTGCACAATTTTAACAAAGCCGTTCCTCTTTCTGTTCAACGATGCCGTCGTTTCTGACGCAATGGAATGTTTACTCGCGCGGGTGCGTTGAGGTTCAAAGAGCGCACTACGCGCCACGGAAATGAATATTCCCTTTCCACGAAACGAATGTTATCTTAATAGAAGCCCGTGGTAAATTATTTTCCACCCTGGATAGCTCGTAACGAGCGATGGAGCCGAGTTTCCGCATAATATAAAACTCTACATTTTTAATTATAGGATAACATTTGCTCGCGCACGGCTTTGGGTTTAGGGGATGAAGGCTTGAAACTTCGTGTAATCGTTTGTTCACCTGCATAAGCGAAATATACAAATTTATAGGCGAAAATGAATTTACAAATGAGTTTTATTTAACTCTTTCGTATGTCTTTATTGTATTAATGTTCTTTCAGTCTGAAATAGCCTGTTTTAGGTTTGTAACATGAAACGTCGATACACAGTCAGTCCCATAAATATTCGTATCTTTTGTGTTGATTGAAAAAAATTTGTCTAAATTAAATAATAGATTTGATGTTTCCAAATAAATCTTTCATTACATATATATATATATACAAGTGTCAAAACATCTAACCTATTATTTAATTTAAACAAACTTCTTTAATAGACATAGAGGGTGCGGATATTTATGGGGCTGACTGTAATTCAGTATAACCACGTTGGTTACACATCAGTATAATTCAAAATAATACATCTCAACATACATCCATTGAATCTGTCGCCTATAAAATCAAATCATTTTCTGTAACGATTTGCACGCAATAAATCTCTACTTCTCGCGACTTACTCTTTCACGAGGAATCTCTTGCAACATGCTCTTCCACCTGTCCATTTCATGGCGTTACGGGGCGCAGCGAGCACGAATTTATATTGCACGAGGCTTTCAAGACACTGGGTTATAGTTTCTCTCGTCGCACCGGATATAACTTCCCTCGTCGCACCTGATATAATTTCAATCCTTAAGCGACGACGTAGACTTCTCGCGCCGCATGGACAATTAAGATCCGGCTGAGAGCGATATTCGCCGAGGCGTTTCTTCGAGATAAATCTCCCTTTTAATACGAATCCGACACTTCGGCGCTTTCCTTCGCTTCCTCTTCGCGCGGATATCCCGCCGCGGTTGATGAATATTACAGGCGAGGAGAGGGTAGAGCCGTCGTCTAATGAGTAGATCGTGCGGCCAACCGTCAACCCTGAGCACGTATGAAAGGATTCAGGTCTTCCCGCATACAGGGTCAGGTCTACGGGTGTGCCTGTGTGCGTGCGCGTCTCTTCGCTTGTTAAATTGTCGAGACGTTTCGCCAACAGTTATTCCTGCGAACGTCGTCTCGACAAATTTGTCAAATCTGAGCAATTACCGACCTCCTCTGCGTCTGTAATTACTGCTCAGGGTATGTGTGTGCCAATGACATGCAAGTTTTACGCATGGCAGCCTCGTAGAAAATCTGTATTGAGGTTAATGGAACTGGAATGGGACCTTGGAAGGGCAGAATGCCTGCTCGACGTCTCGTGACTTTGCCTCAAGTCTGCAAGTGCAGATGTTCAAACCCTACAAGCAAGAAAACCCTGGAACTGGGATAGTGTTTGAACGTTTTCCCCATCCTCTGATTTTCAGTTCTACCTTGAACGTTAATTGAACCTCTCGCGCTGCAATTCGTCCCCGATGATTCCCGTCGTCTAGAAAAATAGCAAACCGCGAACGTTCGTCGTTCGTGGTCGATAACGTCGGACGAGCGTGTAATGAGTCGTCCGGGTGGCTAACCCCCAGCTTCGCAGGTACACGATGGAAAAGATCCCCGGGGATTCACACGTTTGTCTGTGCACGCGCGTGTGAAATCTCTTGCTTGTTAGTAGAACCGTTTCGCCGGCAGTCGTTCGCCGCGGATGTCGGGTTAACGTGAATTTAGCTGGATCAGAGCGGCATCCAAACTCGGCGTACCATCAAGAGTGCGGGCTTGAACGGTTCGACGCGTCTTCTGGTCGATGGGTAAAAGTCGGAGCGAGCGATGGCGGGTGCAGCCGGTGGGAATTTATCGCTCGCCTAGGTAGGAGGATGACAATTAGCCTGGAGCACCCTTGGAACAGTGAGCGCCGTTTTAACGAGACCATGTCGTTTAGAGTCGAGTTTGGAGTCGGTCGGGTTTCATGCTTCTCGAAGGAACTAATTAGATAAGGGTTGCCCGCTTCGGGCGTCATTCGTTTCCTTCGACTCGATTCCTCTGTCCTCCGCTCGCCTTTCCATCGCTTCCACTCGACTTTCACAAACAAGGTCCCTATGTGTGCCCTGGCATCCGGATTGAATTTTTGTTAGGTAACGATGGCAGACGTATTATACAAATTACGTTAATTCATTTTCGTGAAAAGAGATCGCATGCAGGGTGATTCATTACCAACGAAACTATACATAATGCATGCTGTCATTTCGTAACAAAGAGGTGAAAATAATTAAGAAATGTTAATGATACCGCGACCGTCTGGCAAGGCTGTTGATGAATGAGCTTGACTGATCTGACCATCTCTCGGTCGCCTTTTGATCTCAATAGGTTAAACAGGTTTCTCACGGCATTCTTCTTCATTCCCTGTATGGGTTCAACCTTCGATGCAAGCATTCAGCGGTGGAATGTTTCTCGTGTAAAGAAGATGCTAAAGCCATATCACACAGCTCAATTTTCGTCTCAAAATACCGCCGAAAAGATGAGTTACTTAAAACTAATCTACATCTTGAGGACAGGTCCAAAGCTCACAGTGACATTCTGAATGCAACAGGGACAATACACCCCGCCGAATGCGTCGGAGAATCGGGCCTGGCTCCCATAAATTACCATCTGTTTAGAAACCTGAGTAACTCTTTTCAAGAACGACCTTCTCCCTCTGCAAAGTATAATTGCAATAAGTAAATTGAATGACGAGTTATGTCTTGCAAGAAGAAGTCATCCATCGATGTCAATCCTTCCTGTGAGCTATGCATTCAATGGTACTCGAATGATGGAAGTGGATCTGTAGGCCGATTTGCGCTTTAGCTTTCTTATTGTGGGTAGGTTCGTAAGATTCTTGATCGGAGTGTCAGAATGATGAGCTGTGTCTTGCAGGGAGAAGTCATCCATCGATGTCAATCCTTTCTACCACTGCAAGTATTCATTTGGATGCTGTTCAGGCGATGAAAGTGGATCTGTAAGTCATTTTTCATTGGAAACCTCAGTAATCAGTGCATTTTCCTCAACGTAATTTTCATCTCTGTGTTACCGAAGCTGATGCTTCAAGTTCAGCTTTCAGATCTTGGCACAAGTTCGTCGTTTAAAACGTGGATGAATTTCCCTAGTCAGGACATTTTTTATTTTCACTTCTAACGACTTTCCCAAGCATCCGAGTCTCCGTGTGTGTCTTGGCGAGCGGTCCGCCTCGGTAACTTACGCCTCCCGCTTTTGAAACTATGCATTCTCGCGGAGCAAGTTAAATTGTGACCTGTTTTTCGGTCGGGTTCACTTTTTCGTTTTCTACTTCCGGTCGCGCGAGCTTAATTCGGGTTAAAAGTGGAGCCGAGACGCGCGAGAGTGGTGACCCGGAGGAAAATAGGAAAACAATATACCGGAACGTTGTACAAAAGGAAAATGGACGTAACGGCACGGGGAACTTTTGTCGAGAGCAACGCCGTGAATCAAGCCTCGGTGAAAATTTTTATTTTCCGGGTGTTCGTGAAAATCGAGTTCCCAGCCAGTCTCGCGAAGAAACGAGCAAACCATAGAAGGTATGGCTCGTTTTAATAATGCAGTAGAGCTGAATTGTCTTGGACCCATGTTTCACGTCAGAATTGAGATAAATACATATTGAATTCCTCAATTGAGTGTTAGATCTACAGTCAGTCTCATAAATTATTCGTGTCCTCGATGTTTGTTAAAGAAGTTAGTTTAAATTAAATAATAGGTTTGGTTTTGAAATAAATGTTTCGTTATAAATATATACATAGATAAATTTTAAACTTGTATATATATAATGAAAGATTTATTTCGAAACATCGAATCTATTATTTAATTTAGACAAATTTTTTCAATAAACACAGAGGGTACGAGTTTATGTGTCTGCCTGTATCAACCCCTTCGCATTGTTTAGTGAGCCCGGCAAACCTCGAACCAACGTTTAACGACGTGCCTTTTATGTCTAATGTGATTCACCAGTTATCCAAATGGTGTATCCAATACTTAAGTTGGTAGACGGTCAGTTCCACGTTAAACACGTGTGCACGCGAAACAATGCAACGAGATAGCCTGGACGTACGTCTGTTCTCCTCTCTGCTGTCGGTAGCCAGCGATATACCGTTTCGATTATAGTAGGTTACCGCCTTCCTTAACGAGGCTATGGACTAATCTCGCCGCTCTCCCGCAACTATGCCATTGACTCGCACAGAAAGCAAACGTACAGATTGCTTTTCATCGACCCCCTTTCGCTTTCTACTCGCGTGCAACGGTCCCGTGAACGGCCTCTGGTCGCGCGTTCGCCCCAGGAACTTTATTTCTTCCGTTTCTTCTATCATCGCGTCGTCCGTTGCTTCTCGTTCGCTCGCAGACGTTTCTTCTCGTTCCTTGACATTAACCTTAGCGTTTTCTTCGGTCGTTTCACGTACTATTTGTCTCTCAGATAAATCACCGTTCATTTTCTCACGTTTTCCGTGCGTGTTCCTGGGACTTCTGAGGCTAGGCGATACCGGACGTCTCCTGGAGACTTTCTTGCCAGTTTTCCAGCGAATCGATAACTTAGCTTTGGGTCTGTTTTAGTCGGAGATTAAAGTAGACTTGAGGATTTTGAAATAATAAGGAGGTTAATTGAATGGGATAGTCATGAATAGATACATAACCAATGAGCTCTACTGTAATGATATAACTGGACTTAGAACACTGTCTTGGCACACTCGATACAGTCTTGAATAACTTAAACATCTTGAATAAGTTGAATGGCTTGAACGCTTCGTTAACCTGAATGTCTTGACGATCTTGATAGCCTCGAGTGCTTTAAATGCAGAGATTGTAAAGAGTTTATGCCCATTGTCACTGACGCATTATGCATTCATAAAGTTCAAGAGAAAATGGAATTCAATGCCCTTAACTACATCAACCTATTGTTGAATTTCAGTTTAACTTTCGATTAATCAGCGATTACGATTATACCCTCATTTTAGATATCATCCTACCATCGATTACAAATAAATGCTCGTTTTTGGTTTTATCCAACGACGTCTCCATACTTTTTGAATCGCAGTCGCCACCCTAGGCGACGTAACGATCGATAATCGCGCGGATCGAGATCTGAGCGATCTTAGGGCTTCCACGTCACGGAAAACGCGGATCGATTCGTTTCGTCGGTTTCGAGTAACGCGATTTCCTCGCTGCCACCGCCGCGAGGGCGAAACTTTGACCTCGTTCCCGCAGATGACGACACGGTGAACACGCGGACGCGTTTATTTTTCAGCGCGCAATATCTGCTTCCTCGACTCTTTGGGCGGCTTTGACGGCCAAGCGAGATCGAAACCGATTGCAGGTGAAAGGGAGTGTCGCTGACAATCGAACGATTCGATCGCTGAAGCGATCTTGAGGAGTGTTGATACAGGTTATGTGAGAAATTCCTGGAAATGCCTCGATGGCGAGCGTTGCGCCGTGGGCGGCGACTGTTCTCGTTTAGAAAAATGGACAGTGGGAAGGTGTAATTTTCTCACGTTCCTGATCAATGCTCCGCCGGGAATATTTGTAAAATATTCAATTGATTTATTCCGTTGTTCTGGTATTGCTTGAGCTCCGCGTGTTCGCTGGAAATAGTTGTAGACTAGCAATCGGTACAATGGTGGAACTGACTTTTTGTTCAGATTGGAACGTAGCGAGCAATCAGCTGTGTCGTGGCTAATGTTACTTATTTCCTATATCTACAGAGTGCTACTGAAAGGTACTGCTACTATTTCCTTATTTAAAACACCGTCTTTGTTAGATTCTTTCCATAGGATATTAATATAGTTTATACTATACTTTCTAACTCTCGATATCTGTTTACGATATTTATTTTGTCAATACGACTCGGAGGTCAGAACACGAGAGACGTAGGATCTCAAAGTCGTCGAGTTTGTAATACACATAATAACATTTAAAAGTAACAATAGAGAAAATACCTATAATAAAAGGAGTTATATACGAGGCCCTAAAAGGCAAGATATCAACATTCCAAGATAGCCGCCAAAAAACTAAGCCGAAATCCGTGAAATGAATCTCTCCCACGCGAGGATTTGTTTCCAAGAAGAGTTTGCGCCAAGGTGTCGAGATGTTCGGCGAATCTATTTCCAGCTAGGGTTACACTCCCTCCACGCAGCGTAATCGCACGATAAATATTCATCGAGTACGACAGTCTTTAAGGCTGGCCAGGAAGGCTGCGAAATGCGAACCGATGCGACGCGGCGAACAAGAATTCCCAGCGATTGGAGCTCCTGCTCGGTTCCGGCTTCTGCGGAGGAGGATATCGTAAATAGTCGGTCCGGTCGAGTAGCTTTGGGTATTCCTTGTGCCTCATCCTGTGAAACCTAATCGAGACGCATACTGCCGCGAGGAATAGTGCCTCCGTTCGCGCCACTCTCGGATACCATAAATACGTGGCCGTGGTCTTAGGGGGGACGAGATATACTCCCACGTGTTGTTGCTGCCGTACTCCCAGCGATCTTCCAGCGTGGGCAGATGCCAACTTGCACGACAACGGTTCCAACGACGTGGAAGACTGAGGAGACGAGGACTAAGCCGCTGAAGAAGAAGAAGAGGAAGAAGCGGGAGACGAAGACGAAGAGTGGAAGAAGGAGGACGATGACGCAAGATGGAGTCGGCGAGCTTGCTGGACGAGCTTGTCTACATAAACGTCGCTCGTTTCTTCCTTCGCGCCCTCGTATACATGTTCCCGATTTTCTGAGCAGCTTCCGAGGCTACGTGTGTCGCGTCGCTTACACGTACCGTGTATAGAGGAGCGAGGGCGTGTGTCTTCGAGCGCGAGATGCGTGTGGCCTGGCCACTATTCGCGTCTGGAATTCGAATACAGCTCCGCAGCTGTCCGAATGTCTTTCCCGAATGCGGCGAACCGAGAACGCGCTGGTTAGAGAGCTGTCTGGAACTGCTTTTTTTCCCCGAACGTGTCCATTCGCTCGAGAAAGGGCGAGGGATCGGTGAACAGCGACGCCCGTTCACGACAAATCTCGAGCTTTTTACACGCGATGTCTGTCGAATGTCGTCGAAACCTCTTGATCAAATATTATCTCAAGCTCGGAACGAAATGGAATTAGAAACTCAAAGTATTGAATTTCAGAAGTTGAAACTTGACGCGCTTCACGAACAGCAAACGTGCAGCCGTGAAATATGACATCGTTCCCTAAGGAATGCAGACGTAATGAGATCGATATGAGCCTCCACAAAACAAAAAGTTGGGAAATGCGATGAAATAATGTACATTGTTTTTTAAAATTCTCTTTATAAGATAAGTTCAAATGAATATTGAAAAAGTTCTTTCCTTTTCAGGAAAGTTATTATAAATATAAAAAGTTATGACTGTGCTTTGACATTTAAATTTAAGATATTTCAAAAAGTGGAGTTAATCGATTTCTGCAGTGAATGGGTCATATGGTTCTCATCACCGATCGTGTTCATCCGCAAAGGAACGAACAGTTTTCGTTGTAGGCTGTTGCTTTTCTCCATTTCGTCTTCAGATTTTCGCGCCCTCTTCCAATCCTCTGGAAAACCGTGCCGGTACGTGCGCCAACGACACGTTTTGAAGACGTGTTCGCGTGGAAGTACGTGCGAACCGTTACTCGCGTCGAATCGGACACCAGGGTTACAGCTGCTTGACAATCCTTCTTCGTAGCGCTGCTCGATGGCACTCGGAGGTTCCAAACGGTGGAAAATGTCCTACCGACTGGCAGATGTGATTCAGACGATTCCAGCTTCGACGTGTGACACGTGCCTTTCCTTTCCAGCGAGTGTATCGCATTTTCTGGGAGATATTCGAGGAAAATTATATTCGAGTCTGTGGTAGACATTGGTGAATTGCTCTGGGGATCATTGGAGGATGCTTCTATGGAATGGCATATTATCCCTTGGCTTATACATATTATTATTCTATGAGAAGAGAAATATACAGCCAGCCCCATAAATATTCGTACCCTCTATGTCTATTAACTTAGTTTTTGACAAAACTATTATTTAATTTAGTCAAACTTTCTCAATAGACATAAAGGGTACGGTTATTTATAGAATTGACTGTATGACAAAGTAATAACATTTATTCTTCAGAGATACAAAAATTTGTCATTGTTTAAAATACAGATAATAGAAAATTTCCGAAATTCACTCACATAAATACAAGTTAGATCGTTTAGGGTACGTCTATGCAACACAACATCGCCTGTACTACTTAGAATTGTTATAAATTTATTTGGTGCTTCACTGAGAGTTTTGCCTGCGATCAGTTTGTAATCCGGAGCTTTATTTAACTTCAGTTTGTAAACTTGAAATGTAATCCGAGTAGGAGAGGTAGCTTTAGCGGACTCAGCCAGTTACAATGAAGCATTCTGAAAGTCTTCCATATCAGTATTTGTAGCCGAAGGAAACAATTCCAATACATTTACGAGATGCCGAACAAATGGGACTGCTTTTTCCACATCCGATCTAGCTCAGCCTTCAGACGTTTCTTGCGTCAAGATTCATACCTTGCGGTTTAATAAATCGAAGTGGCACTTATTCATTGGTTCTCGTGATACTTGCTACTTTAGTTTCGCCGGCTGTTAGTCTGCAACGTATTTACGTAGTGCTTAGGAATGTTGTTAATGTCCAGGATGCAATATCCAGCGAGGAGTCGAGCTGCACGTTGTTTCTCGATGATTCCCTTGGTCCTCTTTCCTTTTCAGTTTGACATTTGGGTCTGGATCGTTCCTGAACCTAATAGGAAATTGGTATTCCAAAAACATATAATAGATTCATCATACAGTCGTTCGAATCGAGGAACTTATTTAAAACTTGTGCTGATAAGAATGGATGAAAGCTAACGGTAAAATAAAAACTGAAACCAATAGAAACTCTGGTCCAGTTTTATAACAAGAAATCCGCAATACTGCGGCGACCCACTATTTCCTCCTCCTTCGTGTAAATATTGGCGAAAGTGTCGAGGAACCGACGAGGCCGTCGAAAGTTTTAATCGGTTTCGAAAGATGATGCACAGCATACAGGTGATGTCCGTCGAACGATACTGCTTCGGCAGCAGCCTCTCGAAGCGTTCCACTTCCGCCAACGTGGAAAAGGTACAACGGGTATCATTGGTTTCCGGATTACCGGGTGAGAACGTTATCGTAAAGCTGGGCCCAATTTTTGGTACGGTTGACGGCTCGAAACCCACGTTCGTCGCGCGGAATTCGGATCACGTCGAGGTTCGCTCAGGAATTCACTGCGGGCACGAGGGATACAGCTGTCCGATCGCAGCCCTTCGCAATGCGTTGCCACCGCGGAACGCGGAAATTCGAGCTTACGCGAAGGGGAATCCGCACGGCTCGATACGCGTCCGGCTTATTGACTTCCGGTGACGTGGGAATACCTCGTGGCCACGCACTGCCCGCTCGTTTGGATGCGTTATTCATCTTGGTAACGCAAAATCGGTTAAAAAATAGATGGACGGGACATTCGAATCCGATAAATAACTGCAAGAATTTTTAGAGTGGAAGGATCAGTCGATTTTGGTACGGAGTCGTTACTTTACCAGTGCGAACCTTCCTACTAATATTTGGTGTTTAATATAGAAAGAAATAAATCGAATTCGATCGGAAAACGTCGACTGGCTTTCCCCGATGGAACTTTGCGAATAATAATGCGGACTGGGAGAAATAGAGACGAACGAGCTGACTAAGCAGAATGAATGTTGGTGATTACAAGGAGCACTCATAGATAGCGGGGCCAGACAGATTGCGTAGCGTTTGCCCGGAGATAAAACAATAAATCATATCTTACTCGCAGGCGAGCAGCGGATTCATTATTTTAACGAGAGAGGCAAATATTTCCGATTCGCGAGTCGATTAATTTAATCGTAACAATCGTCCCCTCTGCGATTCATTTTGCTGAATTTTTTTCTCCTTTTTCTTTTCTTTTCTTGGCCTTTCACGCACACTGTATCGTCTCCGGTATATATCAGTTTCAGATACAGATGGGCAACATTTTATTCAAGTGATAGATGCCAAATAAAATCAAACAAACAGTGATTCATCTGAGAAATAATTCAAACTTTAATTTTGATCTGACTAATGATACGCATTAAAAGAAAGAAATAGCATTCACTGCGCAAAGTGGTTATGACCGTTTAGGCTATTTTTATTCGAACATCGACACCGTGTTAGGACTGTTTACCGCGACGCAGGGTTGCGCCCTCCGTGGCAATTTAAACGTAATTGCGAGATTTATAGGTTTTAACAATCTCCGGCGTTACACTGCCTACCGGGTTTGATATTAATTTTAATCATTTTTCGCGTGGAACTTGTATGGCTACAACCACTTTACAGGCTTTTTCCCTGAACGTTATTATTCCCACGTAGGGCGTGCTCGCCTCGCGCAGGGTGCATGTGCACTTAAATAATTTCCATGCACTTCCAACGGCATTTAATTGCGCTAAAGTAATCTTTATCGTCCGTCCCCGTGCTTGCGCAATTATCTTCGAGCTTTAATAAATGAAACGTTAGTCGGAAGAAATACTCCCGGCTCGCGAAGGACGACGAAGCGTTAATTAACATCACTCTATCGGTGCTCCTGTTCCTGTGCTTCGTGTCAAGAATTCTCCGCCGATGGAAGGCGGAACTTTACAATTGATCGCGCTGAACTACGCCGTTTCCTCGCTAATTATGCGCTACTTTTATTTCCCGTCTAGGCTTCAACAACAGCACCCCGTTTATTACAATTAGCCGTTTTTCCGCCGCGACGAACATCGCTTTTCTTGTTTTTTCGTCGACTACGCAGCTCCGCGGCGCAACGTAATTCGCATCGCGATATAGGCGCTCGCTGAACACTGTTATTAAGTGGCTCGTTAGAATTAGAAGCGTATTCGAATCGCTGCGATATGTACGAGCGCGTTGCTAATTTAATTTACCGTGCGAACGAACCCGCCTCGTAAATTAGATTCCGCGGCCGATCGATTACGTTAAACATCAAATTATTTGCTCGTGCAATAAATTAGTCCTGGCTTTTTAATGCTGCATCGTATACTCAAAAAAACCTTCGGTTTATTTATGGCTCGAGAAGCGTCACTTTTGTGGATATCTCGAAGTGTTTAGACTGCCTGGACTTTAAATGCGAACATCTGAAAGTATATCATATCGTTAACATTTGAAAGTCCTCGTTCCGGCAACAAATTATCATAAAATTTGAGAGAATCGATAAACGAAGGTGTCGGTTCACGAAGATTGAAATAGTCATATGTTCCTCACATATGTTCAGCGATCGAAACGTCGTATCAAATAGAATGTCCCCATAAATAAATGAACCTCCTACCTTGCTCTTACAATCAATAACTGGTCATAGCCTGGTATTACTCAGGCTAATAGGTGACGCAACCAGGAAAGGATGGCTAATATCAATCAAAAGTCGTTGCGAGCGAAAGACTATTTAGATGGAAGTGGCAGTTGTGCTAAATTGACGGTTGTCTCCGGGAATTAATACGCCTCGATGGCGCGCACAATACGTGCACTTTCCCGTGGCAGAGGTCGGGTAAACCTCGTCCCCCAGAGATCATAGACGATCGAACGTGGTTCGAAGAAAGGTTTTATGCTAATTTCTGCGTCGAGCCCACACGGCCATGCATTGTCCGCTAATAACCGCTCGAGTCAACCCACTGGCTGCCTAACCCAGTTGAGAATAATAATTACTTCGCGAATACGCGGTTAGAAAATTGCCGTGCAGACGTGGTCGTTGTTGTTCATCTAGCGTTGAGACAAAGGTAAGTGGACGCTGGGAAACGGGAACGTGGATGGTACTTGGACGGCGTTCTTAGAAACGCGTCTGGACGACGCACAAAGACTCTCGTTCGCCACTTTATCGCTTGGTGTCTCAGGAATTTATAAGTCGCCGGCTTCGACATGGTAATTTCCAACCCCTTCGACACGACCCCTGTCGCGTCTCGCTTCTTCTTAGTCCACAGTACTCCTGGGGACTCGGTTCACTTAAGGCATGTACAGATTTAATACGATAGTACTTTGCTTTCTTCGTTCACATTAAAGTGAAGGCAGAGATCATTAGGTCATCAATAGGATCGCGTTCCTTTCGTAAGGAAACTCGATCTAATCCAAATCTGGTAGAATTTGAATGGGTCCAGAAGCAGAAGTCCTCGGAAGTCGATTTAGAGTTGAAACAATAAATCCGTAACCAGTCAGACTCTTATCGATCTAGAAGTCACGGCGCAATTACATTTTTGGGTGGATGGGGGGTTAATTATAAATATTCAAAGTACGTTATCGAATCGGCAGCGTCGCTCCCGGAGGATAATAATTATTTCACGGCGATGAGCTGAAGAAATTGCGAAATGAAGAACTCGAGGGAAGATAAAGACGAGCCACTGTGCGACGAGGGCCGATGATATTACTCGGACGACGTTCATTGAAATACCGCCACGAGCCGGGGTGGAAGACTTATTTTTCTTCTTTTCTCTTTGGTTCGCCGTTGGCGCGTCTTTGTGCCGCGGCCTTCTTCGCGAGTAGCTTAATTTGTAAGTCTATCTAGCTGCTCGCAGCGAATATTTTTACGATTCGCCGTAAATTTATGCCAGGGGGCTCATCCCAGCTTCCATTATTTCTACTCCTTCAATTGGAGTGTCACAATCGCATCCAGGCGTCAACGCGACAATCGCTTCGCTCAAAGAAGGCTTGGTGTTCCAAGACTTCGATAATATTTTCGATCTTTTTCTTCGGAAAACTATTAAATATAAAGTCAAAGTTTACGAAATCACTTAAATAAAAGTATACGATTGACAATTTTTATAAGAAGAAGCTATATTAAGATAATATAGAAAAGGGAATACATTTGTTTGTTAGCTCCAAACTAGTCGGACCACTTAATCGTGTTTGCACAATCTTCTGGCATACCTCGTGTTTTCGCTCGAAAGTCAAGGACTTGGTACCGGCGTCAGTCGTTGGGAAATGATGTCACGGTTCCCGCGTTTATTGCGCGCCCCTAAGGGACACGCCTGGGACGTAAATAAAATACGACCACGTAATATTTCGCGATGCCTATTTGTTCAGCCGGCATAGTTTCCTTTCGTAATGTATGCAATTCCTCGTTCCCAGTTCTTGCTCTAGTTGCTAATGTTGTTACATTTCCATTTGTTGGCCATATTAAAGGGGCTGTACTAAAGCACGAATATAACTTGATAATTCCAGCTCCTCTGTTTTTCGCCTTCCCAGCGTTTCTGCTTCTTCCCAACGTATCATATTTACTTCTTCATTTCGCGTTGTTCGTTTTTCCTCGTTTCTTTTGGACGGGCACTGTAATAAATTCGTTATAAATAAGCAGCTCGTTGTAAATAACGTATAACCGGTCGAGATAAGATACGGATTCTATTAGAAAAGCAATTACGCCGCGGGTGTAGCGTAATCGAAAAGAATATCAGTTCATCGGTGCAAATATTCATAGAATCGAGAACGAATGTAGGTTTTCTATGAATGCTTCGATAACCAATGGACAACGTTTTTTCAATGCTCATTAATGATGCGAATAACAGCGTCGATATTTGCACGGAATAGATTTTTTCATTAAATATAAATCTTAATATTTCATGTATCTCAATTTGGACCGATCGATTTGAATTAAAATTTACCGTAGTCGAGTATCGCGCAAGGAACTGTCGAAAAGTGGTCTGATATAGGTAACTCCGCGCAAAACAGAGCGAGTCGACGTGATAACGGCGATCAAATTTCACCCGCCACCCTCTCATAAATATCACGTTGAAGTTTCCGCGTTCGAATTCGCTGCGAATGAAAACCACCGAGACAATTGTCTGTTGTCAATCCCAAAGCGCATAACAAATTGTCCCCAGCATCCGCTCCGCTGAACAGTAGATAGCGTTTACACACGCTGCTCACTTCCCCCAACCCTCTGGCGAACTTATCATTCGCGTAGCTCTTTTTCCGCGAGCACGTTCGCTTCCCGTTCCGTTTCGCACGCTTCCCCAACAGCAGGGACGAGAAAGCGACGGTTAACCACCACCAACACCGTCGCAACCACCGACAGAGATGCGGGTGCGGCGGTAGTGGTGGTAGTGGTGGTGGTGGTGGTGGTCGGTGGTCGGTGGCTCCGTGGCGCGTCATTAAAGCATCCTCAACCGGTGCGCGACGTGTCGGTTCGGAGCGCAGGGCGCACGATTTAAATTTAAATAAGCGCGACGAGGCCGCGATAAAATATAATTAAGTTGGCCGCGCCACGTCGGATGTGGCGCTGAAGTGGCGCGGTGCTACAACAGGGGCCGTGGGAGGGACCACGGTAGAAGAGAAGGAAAAGAAGAAGAGGGGCGAACGCTCAGGATGAAAAGTTGAGGAGGCTTCCAGAAAGGGATGAAGCGACAACGAACACACCAGCCACTATGTACAGGGTGAGACGCGAAACCTTGAAATATGAAATTGTGGGATGTCCTGAAAAGTTACATCTATTGTGAGAAATAATAGAAGCTTAGAAAGTCTGCAGTACACAAAAATATACGAGTACTGAAACAAATGTATGCACTTCTTTGAATTATTATTTACATTCTGTAAAATTTGATCGTCCTATAAAACGAAATTGTGAGCGAGAAAGAATGAGGTCATTCTATAAGCAGTTCTAAAAAATAACGAGGATACTATACACTCGTATTTGAGTTTGCTCTTAGAAAGTACCCGCCGTATCTCTAAGACAACTTTACCCAAATCCCCTGGAAAGAACCTTCCTTATCCTCAAGACAAATTTACAAACACTTTAAACGTTCCAGACCATTCTTAACCTCGTTCGCAAAACCATCCTAGTCGCATACAGTCCTCACCTAAATTTAATCAAAATCTAGACTGGTGTCTCAAGCGTCGCACATTTGAAAGATTTTCGAGAGTTGTTTTCTGGGTACCTTGTCACAAAAAGTGTACTCTATCTTTTCGCCTCCTTTTTGTATCCCTTCTCGTTTGTCCTACGATTACCGGGACACCCTGTGTATACACGTGTATTATGCGTATATTATGGCAACGGCGAGCCCAGGGTATCACGACGCTACTTAACTTGACGGACTTAATGGTCGGGCGTAATGGGCGCGGCCGCAAGAAAAGAAGAACGTAATTAAGAGTGGCAAGGATTCCCGTTGCCGCTTACCAGGGCCAAGATTTATGTTATGCGGTAATTTCTGCGAAATCCTACCGTCCTGACGAGAGGAGGAATTTCATCCCCGCGAACGCTGCTGGGGGATAAGCCAACGGAGAGGCGTCGGTGGCGGGGACGTTGTCGGTGTAGCTCGTTTAACGATTTGCACAGGGAATTGTTACGGTTGGCTGGTGTATGGTTGCATGCAGTTGTCCTGCGCACCTTTGAACGTTCTTCGTACGACAGTGATTCTTAACTCTTTGCGCTCGAAAGGTGACTCTCAGTCACATCTTAATGTGATGCTATGACTCTTGGTCACCACTTGGTTCGACGCAGTAAATCAACCAGCAATAACGTTTGTTTAACTCTAATAAGCATCTCCAGTTGCTGTTAGATACCAGAAAAGAAATCCTCGAGTGCAAATTGTTAATCACTGTCTCGTGGCGCACTTGAAGATGGCGAACAATTAATACTCCACGAGCAATTATTATTAGAAAGAATTATTAGAAATTCTTATCATCGTAATTGTGGAAGCTCAAGAACTGTGCCGGATCATTTCTCCTCCAATTGCGAGCCATTAAGAGACTAATAATCTTCTCTGAAACTGCGCTGCGAGCCCAAAGGATTTAAGCACCACTGTTGTGCGGCGTTCCCATCAAAAGTGGCGTTATTTCTGTAGGTACCGCCGCAGGTGGCAAGTAGTATACCGCTTGTAAGTTGTAACTTCTCCGTGGACGTTTCGACGACGAACACTGTATTCTCCTGGCGATTCGGACGATGCTCTGGCGATTTATAGCTCGCGGTAAATGCGGCGTACACACCATACGTGGACGGTTAGATTTATTGTCCTCCACGTGAGAGCTCAGGTATCTTATTAAACGGTTGACTTTCTTGCTGGAAGGAATAACTAACCCGTATGGGTGCGAAAAATGGCGCAAAAAGGTTCGGGGACCTTCGTTCTCGGGATGGCTTTCGGACACGTTGGCTCGCGGCATAACTTTTTCCAAGCCTGAAAGAGCCGTTTCATCAAATTCAACGCGAAACGCGGTCGTTCGTCGAACCGAATGGCAGCGAAACGTTGTACGCGGATGGCACGGGACATTTCTCATCGTAATGTGATTTATGGAACATTTTTAACTCTCCCCTCGAGGTAACGCTGGCCCATCGTTGGCAGACCGATCTGTTCCAGCCGTGGCGGACGTTGATGGTGTATCTCTCGCCCAGAGTTGGCCAGAATTTTATTCGAATACCAGTCAACGAATAAAAAACTCTGCGTGGTAGTTTAGTCGTAACGTTTAATCGATTCGACAGTTATTTCAGACGAGCTTTAATTTGTTCGACGTGAAACGTGTATGTAATAATACAGGGCAGATGAGAAAGGGAAGACAGAGTGCGTTAACGAAGAAGAGTAGCCAGAAACCTGGATAGATGTGGTTCGATAGCCTTTCAACCCCACGAGGAAATTTTATTTGTTTATTTTACGCCTTTGTTTCGAGTAACTGTAATAATAGGAAAAGATAAACGTATATGGATAAAACTTTAAGTATGCAATAATTAATAGGAAGTAGGAAACGTGATGAAAGATAAAGGACCCGACAGCGTGTTTGACGGAAACACCCGTTCGAGAGTTACGAGTACAAGAGGGAAGGGAGTTGAAGTAGAATGTTGATGTGCAGGGGAAGGAGGCTCGAAACTTGGATGAATGGCGGATGGGGGCGGATAGGTGTAATTGGAAACGGGTTGGGTGTCAGTTTCATGGTAAGAGAGGTTAATACAGATCAAATTATGTAGATGGGGAGACAAACGAGTGAACAGTTGGTACAGGATGCACCAGAGACAGAAAATTCATTTCTGCTTTGTGTTTAGCTACCATTTGACAAACAAAGGAGATGCGATCACTTTGACGCAAGCAGAGATAGATGTAGAAAGTCAAACTTATAGTAATTAGATCGCAAAGAAGAAGACTTAAGGCTTCGATGACTCTGCTAATTAGAACTGACGACGCCAAAAATGAAGTTTTCAAATGACCCATTCGCCAAGATTTAATACCTCGTCTCGATTGTAGAATGCCGGATGCGCCATAGGAAAACAAAATATATTTATGGTTTCCTCGGTTCCGTTTGCTCTAGCACGATCGTCGGTGTATATTAAAGAAAGTGGCGCGCGCACGCCATAAACTAACGAACTAAGTGGTGTAGCGGCGAGTTGAATGGCCACAACAAAAATAATGAGAGGTCAATGCGGCCGCAATGACAAGCGAACGTACGACGAGTACGGTAAATCACGTGGGAGAGGGTGCTTCGCGCCGTTCTAACGAGCCATGGACGAGCTGGCTAAGTGCAATAAATAGCGGGGGAATTTTTCGAGCCGGTAATTAGTTTCAGGCGTGAAGTATCGGTGAGACGCCGACCGCTGGGAGAACAATGCGTACACTCGAGGATGATAAAACGCGAAAGACCGTCGCTAGAGATGGGAATGGACAAAACTTTGTCTTGGATCTTTAAAATATTTCTAAATAATTCATCCCGTTTCTAAGTCAACCGACCTTTTCTCAACCTTAACCCTTTGCACTCGAGAGGGAACCCTCATTCACCACATGATTCGATGCCGCAACTCGAAGGGTAACTCTCGTTCATATGCGGAAACTCGATGCACGACAATAACATTAGTTTCTTTGAAGTGGGTTTCTAAGCTCTTTGGGCCTAATTCACACCTCGATTTTTATCTGCGATTTCAAGGAAAACTTGTTTATCTCGCCTTAAAAATTGTTTCATTAGGAAATTTCTCCTCCTAAAGTCTTGTTCGGATAGAATATAGACCAGCAGAAACTCAATGAGCACAAATTCTGGGTCGAATGGCGCACGGTGCATGCAAAGCGTAATTCTACAATCTATATTGATAATTGGAACGAAAATGCCTCGTCGAGTAAGACCCGACGCAAAACCGCTATCAAACCAAACACCGCGCGTCGTCCAACAGCCATTTTTCAAGTTATATACGGTGCTCCACTTTGTAATTGAACGACCCTCTCACGCATTCAGTTCGAAGCACGTTTTCAATCCGTTGCGATCGCGCCGTGGCAGTAGAGAACGCGAAAGAAACACTACCCTCAGCAGATTTAGTAGAAAAGGACACAATAGGTTCGTTCTGCCCCGTTAGGTAGTTGGGTCATCGCTTTAATCCATCGCGGTGAGGACGCGCGCGTGTTTGTACGTGTGGGATACGGTGCAAGTGGTTTTCCTTCGGGGCGATCGTTACATCAGGGGGCACGAACACGCCGAACGCCTGTATCCGCGATATTTCCGTAGGAGAAGCGCCCGTTTCGCAGGGTTACGTCGAAGGGCTCATTAGTAACCGACATCCTATTATATCCAGTCGTAAATAACGCCGTGCATCGCGTACACACGCATCGGGATACGTGGCGAAGCTATTGGTTTCGAGCGCGATGTTTGGACGTAGGGGGAAGGCACCAGGGTTGAACGAAGTGCCAGCTCGTAAAGCAAAATCGTAAAGGGACGCCTAGGGGACCAAGGGTCAGACGAAACCTTGGAAGACACGGAGACCCCAGGAGGTATCTCTTTCGTTTCGGTTCGAGTTGCTCCTTGCACCGACTTACGACGTCACGGCTCACAGTTTGGCGGATAGGATTAGCTTGCGAGGGACTTTGTCTTCGAATTGAAGGACAATGGTAGGGAATGATGTTGTTCATTGTAGTTGGAGAACGTGGATGAATATGGAATAATTGTTATTTGATAGCTTCTTGGTGGGAAAATAGTAGTACAGGTATTAACCCTTTCAGGCCTGGCGCCCACAATTGAGGACACGAACGTCCTTATTTGCGTACATAAAGAAAGGCCAGTTTTCCTCGAAAACTACACTATTAGGATTTCATTTTTATTGTTTCCATACTAATTTTAGTCCAAGTTAACCCTAAAAATTAAATTACATTAGGACGAGAAAAAAAAATAATTCAGGTCTGAAAGGGTTAAAGTGTTGGGATCTCGTGAGTACATCTCCTTTAATGGATGCGGTTTATTCTCGTTTGCTGCACGCTACAGAGATTTCATGTGGGTGATAGATTCCAGTGAGATAGTAAATTCTTTAAACAATAGTGAGTACATATTGGATAATATATATTACATAATTAGAAGGAATTGTACATTCTATAAATGTATATTGAATATATTCTATCAGGTAATATAATATAATAAAACTATATAATATTGTATTTCCTAATCTAACTTCTTCTCACCTAATATGACACTCTATGATAATATTAATATTTCGTTTTGCATAAATGCACACACCTTTTAGTATACAGTCAATATTCGTAACATAAATATTCGTACCCTCTACTCAACACAGCGTAGATCAACAGTGACTCAAGCTTTCCTGCTCGAACCGTGTCGTTGCAAAAAAAGATGGGGTCTCGAAACGCTGTTCGAGTATTGCGTAACGCGGAGTTATTAACGGATCTTCGAGATGTTGCGTCTTCCCAATGGACCACGAAACTCCAATTCGCTGGAAAGGCGCGTAGGCGTGTTTATGATGATCTCTGCTTATGACTGATCGCGGAGACCTATTTAAACGCTCGCGAGAAGTCGCGTTACGCCTCGAACTGAGGTATCCAATGGCGCTCCATGGTCAGCTCAGTTTCCGATTCAGGGAGAACAGTTTCGAGTTTCGCCGTCGATATTTTCGGTCCAGAGTTGGATTCCTCCAGCGTTAAATTAAGTTAAATCTCATTTAATCTGGGCTTTCTACGATCCCACGGAAACCAGCCGTGGCTCGAATTTAGATGGAGCTAATCTAAATTCCCCGATCTGTAGCTCGTAATCCCTGGGTTACGTGTCCCGGTTTCGCTCCCTTTGTCCCTTCGTCATCTTTCGTAACGCTGCTCCGGTTCGTTTTCCAGAACTTCGTTGCTGGATCAACGGTCGATCGTAAACGGCGAGATTTTATGCTGGGTCCACACAACTGGTAACCTAATCTCATCAAGTGCTCGAAACGTTGGAGTCCACGCAATGGGATTCGTAGAGGTTCTATCATTTGTCAGCATTCCTTTCTTTCAGAGTGGTATACGGTGGATACTCGCGACGAGGCTAGGTTCGATTAAAGAAGAACTATTTGCAGGGTTTGTTTTATCCGTTGGACAGAAATGCATCCATAAAACGGATTTTTCGTCTCGATCGATCATTGGCACGTCCCGAAGGTGCCTGAACGCGGCTGCGCGCTCGAGAGGTACGCGTGGGTGTATTTATAATAAGCAATAAGTCGTTCGATGTACAATAAGTCTCGTGCGAGGCGGATGTTTCAGCGACGGGCGTAAAATTTCTACCCTAGCTTTCGTGCAGTCGATACACACTCGCTTAGGTGTCGGTGTGTCGAGCGTAGGCGATTCATCGGATCTTACATAGGTGTGTATCCACCGTGAATATGTGCACCGTGCATGCTCGTGGAGACCGATTCCCATGAGATGACCCGTCCGATACGCTCTAGACATCGAATGCCGAAGCTTTGTGACACGAAAATTCAGGGGAAATTAATCTGTCTGCGAAATACTGTCCAATTTCTACGCTCGAGCGAATGGTAACTGCCTCGTGTCTATACTATTTTTCGAACATTAATAGCTTAGCGATAAAGGAGTCAAATATGAATTGAGGGTACTGGAACTTGTTGCAAATCGAAATTAAATATTCAAAAGCCGCAAGAATTTGGGATTTTTTTATATGCCCACGCTGACCGATGAAATCGATAACTTTTTTTCAATCCATCCGTGACCAACGCGGTATAATCTCCGTAGCGTGGATTTATCAATAACTGAGCAAAACATTCACCGCCTAAGTATAACACTCAATCAGTGAAACACAAATCCTGTTTACTCTGAAGTCACGGGCTCACTCCACAGATAGAATTCATCCAATAATCAAAGTGTACATGCACACATTCGTTGAAATATCAGAATAACAAACCGATATATTTAAACGGCATTCGTGCTCTATTTGAATCACGTGTACATCCAATTTAAAACCCGAATTGAAATACATCCGGTTCGTACATTGAAATAGATGGTAAAACACAACACATCCGAGTCAGAATCTTCATCCAGCGATCTTATAAAACCATTCATTTTACATTTACATTCGTAACCACGGGATACTTGTGAAACATTAGGATTACGTGTCTTGCGGACCTGCCAAGCATCATTATTGCAGCGTTCACACGATATTTCAACACCCATTCACTACTTACCCTTGCGACACTCTTAATACCTCTGCATTCTGCATTGATGCACTGTTATATAATTAATTTAACGTAATGTGCACGGAAATAGCTATGATAATTTGGGGAAGCGGAAGCTTGTGTAAATGGGAGAGTAATGGCCCTGCAAACGTGAGGAATGGAATTTCAAGTTTAGATTCTAAGTTTCAATTTATGTGTAAATTATTATTGTTCTTTGTTAATAACTCGAGTTTTCCTTTTTGTTTCAGGTAAGTCTTCGAAACTGAACGTACGGCCACAAACCTAGTTTCTAAAGAAAATTCTCATCACAGGTATTTATCATAATTAATCATTGTTAGCGAAGAAGCATCAGCCGCTTCCTTTATCGACGAAACAGCGCGTTGCTACATAGTTATCTCCGGTAAATACCATGATGACTCGTTCAACGGAAATTAACTTGGCGCGTTCACACGATCTCTCAACGCCACTGCAATATCTATTCGTATGGCACACTTTGTACCTCTATACTCAGCAATGATACTGTATCATTAATTTGTCGAAATCCATACAGAAGTATTGATGTAGGTCTTAGAAATAGGTAAACGTGAGAATCGGGACTCTATCCTAGGAATTTCTAATCCTGCCATAATTTTCGAGAACACAACTCCAGATGATCTCCTACGTTTGTCCAGTTGGAATTATATATACTGCATTATACAATTAGATATACAAATATAAACGTACAGTATACCGACACTAACGATTATTTTATGGCTATTCTTTCTTATTAATTTTATGCACCGTTAGATGAAAGTTGCTCTGTATTTATGCATTCTACAATATTTATTGGAATTTATATTATAAAGGGACTTTTAAAAAACAATGTACATTATTTCGTCACATTTCTCAACTTCTTATTTTATGGAGTTAATCGAGTTGGCTCATATAGTCCCAGCATCTATTTTTGAGTATCATGCTCACGGAGTATGCTTATCGTCTCCGCGAATACCTTCCGATAGAACCTAACGCATACAAGATAGAATCCCGACCCAACAACCTCATCGACCTTTCCTCTTTACATTCGTAACTACGGGTTGCCACTTCGTGTACCAAAGAAACAAATCATTGCTGCACAACCGTCTTCATAAAGCACCACGATGACGTGTCCAACGGAGATTAACATGCGGCGTTCGCACGATCCTTCAACGCCTATTGAGTACTTTCACGGCACGCTCTCTACCCCCGCGTTTCTTCACTCGATGCTCGGCACGTATAGCACCCTCGATGGAGAGCGTGGGCGACCGTGGGTGGTGTTTAGGTGCGTCGCTGGTAATTACTCCCGAAGTCGCAGAAGACTCTATCGGTCAGAGCGTAGAATTACCCGACTGCGACGGGGTGAGGCATAGGTGGAATTCATAATGACGGGGGCGGAGAGACGCGAGGCGCATTTGCATACGGCTATAACGGAGCCGGTCCGCGCGTGGAAGCAGCGGCAGATCCGTCACGTCGAGGTCGGACTACTTCGCAGCCTAGCAGTTTGGAAAAAGGAAATCTGAAAGTTTTAAGCCGGCTACAATTTTCAGTTCGTAATTAGGCCACTTTAGAGGGGTGACGGACGCCGGGTCCCGCAGTTTCTTCTTTCGTACTTGTGCAAACCTGTCCCCGAGACTTCCGCGGTACTTTTTCACGAGGTCGCTGTAATACTTCTTCCGCTTTCTTGGAGGATGTTCGTGAAGGGTGCAAGAATAAGTTGGAAGTCCGTTATAGCTGCGACAAAGGCGTCGCGGAAGGAAACGCTGAAGAGTGATATAACGGCAAATGATCGCGAAGAGTTTGGAGAGGTCACGGAAGTTTACTTCTCTTTTGTGTTGTTTCGATAAGCGTAACGCGTTTATGCGACGCTTCTGGGAGAATGGAGTAATGGCCATCGGATTGTCATTCGATTGGAAGTAGACGGTAATGGCCTGGAGGCCTTTTCGAGCCGAGCTCTGTTGATGACGAGAGTTAGAGGTAGTGGGAACCGGTATCAAATTTGAAACTTAGGGCATTTAAGGGTTAAGTTTATTTATAAAATGTCACCGTATATCCGAATTCACGCGCTACTTTATGTAAAGTGAGATTGCTATTAATTATGATAAAAATTAGTATCTCTAACAGGTATATAGCGTCCCCACATCGTTTCTTCTTGAAGCTATCTTTTTCACGGAGTTCGTTACCGATTCTATGTTTTAGGTAAAATTGGTCGTCTCGTGCGGCGATTGTTAGACGCCTGTAAGCATTACATCCACGAATGCTGTTCAGATATTGAACGAGCAGGTGAGACGGTTGTTGGAGTTCAACGACGGTCGTAGAGACCTCTTGTGAAACCACTCTGGAAGTTGGCAGGGTTCCCGATATTAGGGGTAGAGGTGAAGTAGCCCTAACGTCTCCGTCCTCATTACGTAGGTACGCATAGGGGGTACTCGGTGGCAGTCGATCTCCATCCAACGACCTGTTCTTTTTTAATTGAATGCCGTTCCTACTTCGTGTATATATTATGATAATTAATGGAACATGAAACGAAGAAACGAATTCCACTCCGCTCGAGCACCAGCGCGTTCGCTCTCGCTTCGAACGATCGATGCTGGAAACATATTCGTTTCGCTTTATTATTGTTGGACGGTATAAAGTAGGCTGTTAGTCTTCCGGATAGACATCTGAAAGAGTTAATACGCGCGTTTTATAATGGATTTCCATCTCTCGGGCAAGCATCTTTGGAAAAAGGCATTAACACGTTGACTGCGACAACATAAACTTTCGCCTCGGGACAATTGAAAATTGGATATTCTATCATTTTTCATAGAATTAAATCTTTAAACCCTCCAAATTCACGAATTATATTCAGATTTATTTTTATTAACACCTCAACTTCGGAATTAATTGTTTTAGGTTTTTAATGAAAAATCCTGTCACCCAGTTCTGGGTGACATGACGTGCCGATGAACTGTTATCCCACGTCAAACAATACGTTCGTCCACATCGTCGCAAAGTTTCTTCCGTCGCGTCGAGAAAGACAGAGGGCGGATTAAGTTCGCTAAACCGTCGTAAAACTTCCCTCCGTTACAAGTCCGCGTTCGCAGGATGTCGGCGGATGTTGGTGCATTCGCTTGTTCGCGAGAGCCGTTTTCGTTCGTTAACTACAGCCGAGCGTAACTCATAATTACAACCACCACCGCAGACACGCTCAACGACCTCAGTTCGCGGTCAATATATGCTAATGCGTGCCATTAATACGTACGCAAAGCGCGTGTGTAGTCTCCAACAGCGGTGGAAAACGAAGGGCGTAAATTGTGTAAGGCTTCGTGTACGAGTCGAAGCGCGCTTGACCGATTAAACTAGACGGCCGTAACTGCTGGTCGATACCAGGGATGAAGGAATTAATAAGGCAGTCGGAAATCGCGTCCAATATTTCACCAGTTCTCTTCGCGTGCGAGGACCGAGCCCGCAATACATTCGCCGGTTAAACGAGTTATTTATCACTGGATTAATTATTAATACCGCTGCCCTTGAATAATGATCGCGGCGTTTAGCGTTCCGCGAAATTATTTAACCAGAATTATGCGTCTGCTTCGTCCGCGCTATTGCTGCATCGCCAATTTTGCATTTCGTCCCGCGAAAATTGACGAAAAGATGGTTCCGGGCTGATACGTGCTCAAAACTGAACGAGGCTAACCAAGAACATCTGCCCGAGCAATTTCGATTTCAGCTTCGCTGATTTGCAGCGCGGGTAAAAATAATGGATGCATGTATCTTTTAGCGGTGATTCAAGTTTAAGTCGCGTTTTGATATTTTAATGCTGGTTTCGGAACTACTGGACGCGCTGGGGAGTTTTTTAAATAAATCCTGCGTGGTTCTTATAACATAATTATTCCTCAATTTTTAACGGGTTATCAACAGAACTAAAATTTTGTCTCGAGACAATTAGAATGTAACATTTGTCGTATTACTTATTTTTACATTCTGATTAAACTTTACGTATTCTATCCAGATTAGTTTTTATCAACACTTAGACCTTAAAATTATCTGTTGAAGTTCCTTAGCGAAAAGCTCTGTCACCCATATGTGGGTGACACGCCTTCAACGCGTTAATTGCTCCGCAAACCTTGCAAAGTCGAATCGAGATAAAAATCGTTCAACGCTTTACGAATATTCCTCCCGAGAGGTTCGAGCGTGGCCTACTCGCATTTTTCGCGCGTACCAAGTTAACGAGAAACGGTAATGGTATCGATTATCTTTTTCAAGGAAGAGGAACGCGGGAACACGGATGATGAGTTCGCTGTTATTCGATGCTCGATAATGTTGACCGTGGCGCGTGCACGTGCTCCTGCATATTTACAGCTCGGTTGTCGCGGGTAAACATTGTTTGGAAACCTATCTCGAGGCGACAAATGAACGGTTATCATACTGTAAAGAACGTTTCGCGTTTACCCGCAATCAACGTGAGCAATGAACATTTACCCTGGCCTGAGGTGTATAAAAATCAATCGTACGTGAAATTGGACGTCGCCAACCAGCCAGGCACACCGTCACGTACATCGTAATGAACATATTTCTCCATTTGCCAGGATTACGCGGCCAGAGCATCACGAAACGTTTCAATTTGTTTGTCCTGCGAATCAGAACTCCGTGGCGTTACGAAATGGGAGATCGTTTCGTTCCCAAAACTGAGAGCCCTTGATCGTCTTAGGACGTCTAGCGACGGGGTTCCGGCTCGGACTACCGAAACCGTTCGCAAATACCGAACAATCCTGGCCCTACCCTCCAGACGTTGCCAGCGGAATGCATTGTTTCGATGGTAGTTAAAGTCTCGAAGATAATTTTGCGCCAGGATGCAAAGTTCCGCGGGCATTATCAGACATGGTTTGCTTTGCTTGGGCAACAGTATTTTTCGTTGCATCCGTGTATCACAGTATTGACATAATTGGAGTGAAGTAACCATATAACTACCTAATTTAAGAGTTGGTAGCACGGGAAGCTTCCTGCGCGTTAAATTTCAGTCGAAATATCACGAACTGAGACTCTGGAAACTTGTACGCTATTATCTTGCAAGCTTATTTTTAAATCCCAGGACAGTGCATGCAGGGTAGCAACCTTTCCTCTTCTACAAACACAAGAATAACCCGGTATAATGGAATAATATATTGAAATATTAGCTCTGCATTGTAATGTCGTTCTTGCTGCACTTTCTCATCGATCTTCGTTCAACGCTGACCAAACCTTTTTTTAACATCGAGTTTCCCATTATATCTCATCGTTGAGCCTGAGGAGCTGACGTTTATTCATACATTTGAACCGAGTTTTACGTTATAAATCCGACTATAACGACCAGCTCGTACACGATTGCGACACGCGTAGGGAGATTTACGACGGGTCGCTGGAAATTGCACGGAAGTCTACGGATCGTCAGAATAATTTGTCTTGACGGGTACCGTTGTGCGCGCGTCTTTACGACGATGACCCCCCCTCCCCCTCTCCCGGGTACACGACTCCATCCCCGTTTCAGACAGCTAAGTAATTTGCCAGGGGCCTATTACTTGAAGGTTCCGTTGCTGCGATTATAGGCAAACTCTAATAACGACAATTATGTCATCTCTACGGAATTCGACCGCCTGCGGCGACCTGGGACAATGCCTTCGTTATCCAGGAAGATTCGGGACCCATCAGGTTCTCGCACACGCGGAAAATCGGGGAATACGTTTCATTAGTCTCGCGTTCAACGCTGATCACTAACTGGGCGCTTTGTATGCAAAAGAAGGACCTTTGGGTTGACTATAATCGACTTTTTTATCACCGATTTCACCAGAGGAAGCAAAACTGGACGTTCGACTATTGTTGGAGAGCTGGTGCACCCTTATTCAGAGTGTTAAAAAAGAAAGACATTCGATATTTATATGATACTAGCTGTGCCCCGCGGTTTCACTCGCGTGCAATACGATTCTTAATTTATATAGCTGCATCCCGTGGTTTCATCCGTGTGGAATACTATTTATTTTATGTCGTTCGCATTCGACCGTGTGTTCCTTCAGTGAATCAGTTGTTTTCCGTGACCAAGATGTTTCAATCGATATTTCCGATTGTGAGTATCGTAATGGCACAACTTCATTTACAAATATTGAGATTTCGCGCGAAATATTCACATTTCAAAGGAACTAACGTTAAATATATAAAATGAAATCTACCACCACATCTGCGAAGGCTTGCTCACTTACTTATTGAACAATCCTGGGAAATAGATCGAAATGGAAGCGTTTTCGCGGTCCCTTATGGCGAATCAGAAGAACCCGCGCCAAAGATATACTGCGGCCACGTGTATTCGAAATATTTTATAGACTCCGATACCTCGTCGGTAGGTTCCTTCGAGTAGGGAACAACTACAAAGAGGGAAAGGATGTGTCGCTCAAAAGTCATACAACGATTCTTCCGTACGCGTCGAGGCGGTTTATAGCTCGTCCCTGGGTTCTAATTCCGAGTGTCTATAAAATCCAACGAACGCACGTTGGTACGGGTGACGCGGTCACGGAGAAAAAGCGCAGCCACCCCGAGGGTGGGGTGGTTATTTAGGGAACACGAGTGAGCATCAGCGTCCGCCTTCATCTCCCGTGAACGTTTTTATTTTTTTTTCCTCTGTTTAACTTGACGATGCCGCGACGGGGCGGCCGCAATCGGGCCTCGCTATGTACGGTTTGCCACATCAAACGGACGAGTGCCCTTTGAAGATGAAAAGCTCGCGTCGCACAACAATTTAATCTTCACGGTAATAGCGAACGGAACGAGCGGTCGCGAAACGCAGTTTACGGAAGTCCCTGGAGGTTCTCTTCGTCCTCGAGCAAAGAGAACCGACGAAGGGCGGTGGGTGGAGGCGACCATTCGCCCGGACAGAGTTCCGGTACCCGTGGTACAGCGTGACCAACGAGGCGGAGGACAAACGAGCAAACGAACACACCGTATCGCATAATTAGCTACGCCTGGTGCTGGGACACCGAACTTGACGAGAGATCCGAATATCCTTTTCCCAGGATACGTCGCGTTTTCGACTTTGTTTCTTTGGTATCGACTGTGAGCCTCTTTGTAGAAACGGATCATGGTTAAATATCGAGGGATTCTGCTGCGTGGTGGAAAGCACTGGAAAATATTGACAGGGTTGATAAGTTGGATTCTTTGACGCTCCATTCTAGGAATCTGGCTTCTTTCCAACATAGATAACACAATGCGACTTCGTCGCGTGCTAAAATTGTCTACAAAAATACACAGTGAGAGGATAATACACTTTTACGATTCTGTCACATTTTCGAGTGGTAAGGAATATATCTCACAAGGATGATTCCTTAAGAAATGTTTACAGAAGGAATTTAATGAAAGGAGAAATAAGCTACCTCCTTCGTAAGTCACAGAAAGAGTTGTTTATCTCAGGAGTGAACGAGACTTACAGAATTGTTTTGAGAAGAAGAGAAGCTTGTAGACCATTTGATCAATACAGCGCTTATAGAAAAATACATTTGGGAAATGTTTGAATAATGTTTAGAATTTTACTGGATGGCCAGAGTATCCAGTTGTTCTGATACGGAAGATCGATAGGTTTTGCAACGAGAAGGCACGTCCGCATCACTTGCGCGACCCCATTGGTCGCGGATTGACTGTGATCGTGGCTTGGCTCGCAGCCTGTGGTCGTAATACTATTGGACGAACGTATAGCCTTTTTGCGGAGACTTTTTTCACTGAAACCCTGAAGGAAGAAGATCGTGTCCTCGGGTCACATCCACCGCGAGGACAACGGGCACGTCGATCGGTCGTGGACCTCGTCGAGGCAGTGTATAGCGATTGATGATGGGGAGTTTTACGTGAAAGGGCTCGGCCTGGAAAATTGAAACGACGCCGTAACTCATAATGCGCCTTCTTTTTCTGTAATGAGGCCACAAGCGTTTCATTACGTACGAAACGAGAAATTTATTTCATTAGACACCGTAAACTGACATTCCTAAACATTTCTGATATAGTGCTTACGAGTTCACATGCGTAATAGTGCCAACAATTCGTCAGAAACTAGTAACTGTACATCTATGTTAAAAAATAACGCAACAACTCATTAGACATACCTGTACAACTTGTTCCTTATTTGTTGGCAAGTAGTACGCAGTTCCCCCGATTCATCAGAAAATTGTTTCTCGTATCTGTTCAACAAGTTTCTACAAGTTCCATAATTTTCCCACGAATCCGAGGGGAAAGCGGGACTGCGTGGCGCCCCACCCTCGCGTCAGGGTTGAATTTACGTTCGCCCAGGAAACGATGGAACAGATAAGGCGGTTCGGAGCCATAGGTATATCGCGAATCATAATTCAAGCTATCGAAGGTCCCGCGTTAGAGTCGGTCCCGGTCAATGCATTCATCGATCAATCGAGTCGCGAAAAAGCTGCGCGTAGCAGCCTTGCTCGGTCCAATCACGGCCACTGTCCGTGGTCGAACAATGCGTAGGTGACACGGCACGGTGTGGCTCCCCGTGTCCTGTTTTCGTGTAACGCGATGAGTGGGCGATTAATTATGGGGTTCTCTTAATTGGTCGTTTAATTAAGACTCGTCTAGATCGGTGGCCAAAGCACCGCGTCACGCGACACTCGTTACAACGAATATACGTACAAAGATCGACACGTTCCGATCTCTGCTCGACCGAACCTGGACTGCCACAGTGATTTAGACTGAAGTACCGAAATTGCCGAATTGAACTGTATCACCTACCAAAAATTGGCATGGACTAGGATTCTTTTAACAGTGGGAGTCTTTAAATGTGGGTACCTTGTAACATTCTGCCTGAGATGCACTGTTGTATGAAAAGAAATATTGAAGAAGAGCAAGCGTTCGTATATAAATGCATGCACGCGTACAAAATCTCTGCAGGAACATAAGTATATACAGTCTACATCTTGTCTTCTTTTCCCTGCAAACCACCAAATTCAAAATTTCCCGCACAGCGCAGAGACGTGCCAAACTGTTTGAATATACCAGATTTGGCAGGCCTGGACTCTCGCGAACGTTCGGTCCGCGGCACAAAGGCACGAAGAGTCGTCGACAGTTGGATTCGTTGACTAATTAAGCCCCTTGACGCCGTAATTAGCTACGCGTCATCCCCGATACTCTCTGTCTCTCCGCTCGGATTCTTTTCGTGGGAGATAAATGGCGCGAGCCCCGCGGTCCGCTGTCGCGCGCGTCTACGTCGTCGCGGGCGTTTCTCTCCTCCGCGTTGCTCGCTCAGCTATCAGCAGACACGGGAACGAATGGCGGGGATTAATCTGTGAAAATGTGTTTTTGTTTGCCTCCGTCGTTCCGTTGCGCAGTGAAACGACGCTTTGAAACGCGAGTTCGAGTCGTACCGTCCCCGTGGGACTCAAAGGTCTATTGATTTTCTCCTCGTTCCGTGTCACCTTTTTTTTTCTTTTTTTTTTTCTTTCTTTCTGCCGGCATTGCATCGGAAATTGTAACGTCGTTCCATTCGGTGCCCGCGTCGACATCGTCATCCGGCTAATCCGAGGCAACGGGGCTCTCTCGGCTGGAGTTCTCCTCGGTAAAGGTTAGTCCCCGGGGAACCGTTATTAATTTCCGTCAAGAGGCGTCAAGATAGTTTTCGCGTCTGACACAAAGCATTATGTGTGCTCGATGGTAACGAGCCTGATGAAAAGCCCAATTGACACTGTCTCGCGGTTGCCGCGAGGCCTCGTCACCGTTACGCTCCAGCCGTGCGATTACTACCGGTTAATTGCGAGGATGCGTCTGCGCCCAGATAAGACGTTTATTTTGGGGGCTTTAGGTTCTAAGGCGACAGGTAAGTGTATCAAATGCTTGGATTATGTACAGGATGTTTGTCGATGGAAATGGACGAGTACCCCTGTTACGAGAATGGATCGACAACATTGATAAAACATCTGCGCGATGAACATATGTAAAGAGTAGTAGGGGTACGATGAAGCGTACACGGTCATTCTTTATGGATGAAGATAAATCGAGGAACTCTACAGACAGTGGAGAGTTTCTGGAAACGGATGACCTACTTGGATTTGTTTCGATGTTACTCTTGGATCTATTCATTTCCATGTCAGGCGCTGAATGTAACTATTCTTATTGGGTATGCAGTGATGTACACTCTACATCGAACGTAGAAAATAAACTGAAACAAATCAAACTACTATTCATGATTCACGTGAACATTTTACAGATCTCTAAAATAGTTTGGCCTGCTAATCAGACACCTCTGCACGCCACATAAATGATTCTACGTCGATTGAGATTTAATGAGATACGGTTGACTTCGCTAAGTATTCGCGGAATCTGTGTCACGTATAATCCGGCCGAGTCGAGAAGTTCGCCTCCGGGATGCGTTTAAAATACTTGGCGCGATAAGTCGCCGGTCAGAGGCATCGAGTGAATCCGGCAAATGTGCCAAAGACGAGAGGATTCGAGCGTGAACTGGACCACTCTAGGCGGGGGGCAACTCGCATTCCGTCGTTTTAATGACACCTTGCCATTTACGAGTCGATCCTGGGCTCAGGCTCCACTCAGCCTTCGCGGGAACTTTTCGAATCCTCTCGTACCAGTGATTCGCCTTGACAGACCTACTCTTTCGGGGTTCTTTCCCGTTCCATTTCCTCTCCACTAGAATTTTTCCACCACGACTGCCACACTGACACCGTTTCCGCGCCCTTACGCCTTTGCGCGTTCCTCTCTCGCCCTCGCCTGTTCGTCTCTCCAAATATTCCCGATATCGGGAACTTTATAGGGATGCGTGTAATTACTGGCAGGCTTAACTTTGCGCGGGGCCAAACTAAAATTGCACGCGAAAAAGAAGAATGAAAGATATTTGATAGGTAATGCGTATTATTACATGGGAAAACATTAGACAGTCAGCAAAGACTGACTATTACATAACAATCTGTTATTAAGCCTCGTCTAATAGATACTAACTCAAGCTCAAAGGCTCATGTTTAAATTTCTTTTTAATTCGGAACATGAATTAGAATGGGACACCTGAATTGGAATTTGCTCTCGCAACTCTAGCCCCAACCCTGATTACAAGCGCATCACTCTCTGTCTCCGTTTCTCTTCCTACCTCTCGCCGGAGTCGAAATTAAAACAAACGACTCGCTCGGCCTCGCGGAATCTCATTTAAGTGATTAAATTGTACGCCCGTTTCTCGGCTCGCGACATATCGGATCAGGACCGTTTTCGGTGATTAAAGAGCCCGCTTTGCCCCGTTGCTGCGAATTTTTTGATTCATTAGATAATTAAACTCACGGATGTTTACGCGACGGGCGTGTACGCGCGTGCACCATTAATATCCGATGAAATACGGGGCTCTGGGTTCATAGAAGAATCCACGGAAAACTGATAGCAGAAATAAAGAGAAAGAAAAAGAGAGAAAGAGAGAGAGAGAGAGAGAGAGAGAGAGAGAGAGAGAGAGAGAGAGA